>NW_020189786.1:711163-714089 GCF_900000015.1 Plasmopara halstedii
CTACTTCGAGGAAGGGACGCCGCTTCAACCAAAGCACTTCAGGTTAGTGCCCATTCTCTTGGTCGGACCCCGAGCTTGGAGATAACTGGCGCCACGCGCTGTTGCTCGTTCTGAAACATGACCGATGCCATAGCTATCTCGGCCTCTCTCACCCAGAGCAGAAGATCTTCTTTATCCTTACCCTCGAAGGTCTTAACGCTTACCATGAGCGGCCAGGGTCTGAAGGAGTCACCCGTCGTCGAAGGTGGCGTCATGGACGCCGTCGACGCTGACAACTTCTGCTTTAACAGAGCATTTCCATAATTTGAAAACGCCTCTAGGAGCGCAATTATCGCTTCGAGCCGTTGCGAAATAAGGTGTTCTACATTCCCAGGCCAAGTAAGGACATCAGCTTATCAAGCCCGTCCTGCATGCCATGGGACAAATAGGGGTATTACTTTATCCTCACGAAGGATCAGGCCTAACGACTCAAACGTAGACTGACTACAAGTGCTACCAAGTGCACCGGGGCTATTGTAGATCTTTACTTGGAGGAAGCTAACGTAAGGTCATCGACCTTACGTTCTGTTCAAGAACTAGTTCGAGTGTAGTGGATCGCAATCCGCTAGTACCCAAAACCTTAACCGAGGTAAAGGCAAAATTGAAGCTGTATTCACTTGCTTCATTTGCGGCAGAGCCGCCAAAATCTTAGGTTTTTCTGTTTAAAGAGTAAAACCTAATTAATTTGCATTACTACTGGCAGTCCTGCCACGTAGTGGCTTCTTATTACGGTGTAGCCACACCATGGTGTGATTACACCAACTTGTGTGATCCACACCTGTGTACAGTCAGACCATTTTGTGTGACCCGCCCTTTCATACAAAGGTACGTGTAACCCCGTTACAAAACCGGTGCCTGAAGGCGAGAATGGTACTCATCACAAAGTACCTCGTGAGCTAACAAACCTCTTTGACAAAGCGCATTTGACGTTCAATTCACGGATAATGTGCTTTCTCGCCCTTCCGGAATCGCTCAAGCTTCGCTTGAACCTTCTTGAATCCTAAGTTACAAATATCAAACTGATTTTTGACCCATGTTTCTTCATCTGGTTTTCACGCCCGAACTTCAAGTGCCTCGTCCTGAGCACAGTGAGCGCTCTTCCACTTCCCTCAATCGTTTTCGCGCTCATCTCACTCCCGCTGATCGATCATCAGTAAGAACGTCGTTGGATCGTCGATTCAATAGTTGGTTACGCGGATCTACGGTGGCTTCGCAATCTGTCGAGCTTTGACACGCGAGAATCAAGAGAGACTCTTCGGTCAGATGCTCCTAACGTGATTCGCAGCTAAATACAAACCTTGATGTGCTGATCAAAGCACTAGCACGACTAGAGCCAGGCTCTTTGCGGTCTCGCTTGAGTGTGCCTACTAGGTTTCCTATCTAAAGTTCAGCACGAGGTTTATTCTCAATGTCGTCCACGGCTCGAGCTTTGCTCTAATGAGTTGGCCAGGATCATCGTTAACGGGCATTTGTTTTGTGGCGCCCAAAGAAAATAATTTTTGTTGTAGAACTGACGTCCTTGGGATACTTGCAAAAGTCGGAAATGTCGTACAAGCCGGGGGCTGTCTAGTGCCGCCACTACTTTGGCTGTTCGTAATGCTTCACTTTGCGTTTGGTCGCTTCGCTGTCAAATGCAAAATGAACTACTTCGAACGGTCTGCAAAAGTACGTGAGGTTCTTCTAAGTATAACAAAGAGATGATGTAATTAGCCATAAGTAGTACGATAGATCCCAGATGCACATATGACACGAGTAGATGATGTCACGAATGTTGTACATCTTTATCGTTACAGAAGATGGTTACAAGTTGGAATACTACTTTGGTGATGAGACCGACGCGTTCTGACCATATAAATAAGCGGCTCGTGGTATTCACTTCAAATGCCGGGTATTCAAAAATTTAATTTTTTTCAGCATTCCTCATTCGGTGCACCCAAGTTTCTATCTGTCAATTTTGTAGGATTTACTTCTGCATGTGTAGTTTTATACGTAAAATCTTTAAGGGCGCTAAATTTGCTATTCATGCGACTTTGGAAACTATAATCTCTTATCAAATCACTTACACTTTTATTGCATTGCCATTGACTTTTCTTCTCAAGTGCAAGCGTGAGCCGCTCTTGGGGCTGTCTCAGATTGCAACTTCCGGGTGGACAGGAGTTTTAAACGTGCCCAGACCGCCTTGTTGACCGGTGTGAACCCACGCTATGTGTTGCTTTATTTTTTGCACGTCGGAAACACCATTTTGACCAAAAGATTTCAAGTAAGTGCCTATTCTCGCGCGCAACCTCCTAGATTGGAGTCTCGAGAGCGGTCGCTCCAATTAGAGCATGGTTGAATCAATTGCATATTAACTTACCCCCTCCTTTGAGAGAACGAGATTTTGTCCGACCAAGATTCCAGAAGCGTGGACGTTACATGTTAACGGTCTCATGGTGGCACCATTGTTTCCACTCCGGCCCGATCTATTTTTGCGAATCCTTATCGCTAATGGGCGATAAGGATTTCATCGATAGACATACGTTTCCTGGGATATTCTACTTGCTTCTGGAACAGGTATCATGTCTTATCCTGGGACGGGATGCAGCCCAACTAATGTATTGACTATCAGTGTTACCAAAAGCAATGGGGGTTGCTAGAGTGGTTTGACTGCAAAAGTTCGTGAACAGTGCACAGAAGTTAGCGGTACCAATGGACCCTACCGTACCTTGTCGTCCTGGCTGCTCTGCTATCTTAAAAGTACATATAACATGAATTTATGATATGTAGACTATCTTTGTTACTTTTCTGCCGTGTAGCTAGGTACAACAGACGCTTATTGCATCATCATCCTAGATGTAACGGGGTCACATGAGAGTGACCCGTCACTCTCCCAAGGGAGCTGTGGTGT
>NW_020189786.1:720241-720322 GCF_900000015.1 Plasmopara halstedii
TCAACCGCGACGGACGCGAGAGGGAATACTCAAGGTTCCGAATGCGGCCAAAGGCCTTGTCCAGATTGGACGCGAGGGCCC
>NW_020189786.1:720332-722215 GCF_900000015.1 Plasmopara halstedii
ATCGGAGCGGTCGCTGCATGCCATGCGTGGCATGGTCGGCCAAGGGATGAGGCATCGAGGGCGAGGCCCTGAGGAGGCACGTGGAGTGGCACGTTATCCACTGAGCACCGCTCACGTCTCGAATCAGCCGCTGCATGCCACGAGTAGCATGGTCGGACGAGGCCGGAAGCCTTTTGGACAAGGCTCTTCAGATGCGCATGGAGTGGCACGTTGTTCACTGGACGAAGACCGCGAAACTAGCAGCTCTTTGTCGGATGTCGTTAATAACAGAAAACCTCCGGTGGAGTAGGTAGTGGGGGCACTGGACGACGCTGAGTGCGTGTTTTCACTGGTCGTGTTGCCGTGTTGCACGCCCTCAGGGCCAGGCAGAGACATCGGCTTGTTAAGCCCGTTCTGCATGCCCTGGGGCAAGTAGGAGAAATTCTCCATCTTCACAGAGGATCAATCGTAATGACCAAAGTGTAGATTGACTATAAGTGCTAACAAGTGCGGCGGGGCAACCGTAGCACTTAGCTTAGGTAACCGACCTCACGTTCTATACCAGAACCAGTATGAGTGTAGCGGATCGCAATCCGTTAACTCCAAGAGTAACCACAACTTTAACCCCAGGCAAATAAACTATTCCATTCGAAAATTGAAACTAAGGCAATGCCACCTATATTTTAATTTATAGGTTTTCCTGATTAAATAGTAAACCCGATCTGCAGCGGAGCTGCCGTAGCTTAGCGCTTGAGGAAGTGTATTTTAGGTCACCGACCTTTCGTTCTATACTTAGAACAAGAACGAGTTAGCGGATCGCAACCCGCTTACTCCACGAGTAATTATTGCCTTACTCAAGGCTAATTAGCTCTTCCGTTTAAAATCCAAAGCTGATTTTTATTTATTTTATATCCTAATTTCAAATTGTAGAATTTCCTAAATATACTAAATATGTATAGTAAAATCTATATACATGCATAACTACTGGCTACCTAGCCACATACCGTATTTTTGTTTGGGTGTAGTCACACCATGCACATCTCGTGTGACACACACCCCTGTTACCAGGGTACGTGTAACCCCGTTACACCCTCCCCCATTAAGATTGAGAACATTTACAGTTCCAATCGATTATTGCCTCAACGATGCTTGCGTGTCCGTTAGACACTGTGTTGGAACGAAACGACTTCCGTGCTCAAGGAGCCCTGTGTCAATGCCACCGAAGTCTCCAAGTATCGCTGGTTCCGACAGCGCTCACGGGCAGAGCTCAGCTTCATCTTCTGCACACGGTGCCATGTCGGATCGTGACTCCGCGGCATCGAGGGATGTAAATACTAGGCTAGATGAGCCCGAGTGTCGCGCTCCGCGCACGCTAACGGTGACGTGTGACCTCGTTGGGGATGTGGAGGTGGTCGATTACGAGTCTGATACTCTTTTTCCCGGATGGAATAACGAGGAAGGCTAGCCGCACCAGCGGCGTGAAACGAGCCCTGCTCGCGCCATGCGGACCCCATGTCCATTTCCTGACTTCTCGTCACCCTAGGAACGTGGTGTAATCACCAATGACCTTGATGGGGCACAGAAGCGGCAGCTGGAAGCTGCCCATAAGGCGGCTCTGATGCGCGCCCATCCACGGTCGGTCATTGACCCTCGTGTGAAAAATGCCTTCCGCCCAGCGGATCCCGCTGTGGAAGCGAAGGACGTGGTTACTCGATCGGTACGCCTCCACATCATGGAGCCTCCGGCTATTACGGAAGATGAGCTTGCGGAACGGAAAGCTCTTCGAGCTCGTTTCTTGGTTCCACAAGAATTCCCGTTGGACGCCTATTGCACTAGTCTAAGTGCTCAACGAGGTGGTTCTCGTGTACCCGCAATGCGGACAATACCTGTAGTGCTCGCCCCTG
>NW_020189786.1:722349-722528 GCF_900000015.1 Plasmopara halstedii
ACTCGTGATGCTCTTCGAGCCCTTGGGGATGAGGTCCTTCGTGATCGGAGCTTCGCTAAGCGTCATGCGGAAGTAGCATATCGCGGTGCGGACGCTCTTGACGAGTTAAAGAACGTCGTGCGCTGGCTGCCTCGCCTTGAGGACTACCGCTGTCTGTCGGAGCGAATCCTAGCCGCGGA
>NW_020189786.1:722602-722712 GCF_900000015.1 Plasmopara halstedii
TACGCTCAGCGGAGATCCGGATACGAAGAACTTTGTCCTTAAGGGCTCGAGTAGCATCACGAGTCACCGGACGGCGGTCGATCCGGTTGTCACCGCCCGCCACCGACTCT
>NW_020189786.1:722722-723034 GCF_900000015.1 Plasmopara halstedii
AAAACGCGCAAAAAGGATAGCGCGCTATTTCAGTGACAGCAAGGTGATGCGGCTTGAAATGCGCGCTAATACCGACCGCAACGAACAAATAATGCTAGAGTCATACAGTGATGCCGACTTTGCTCACTGGTGTCATCGTTTTGCTAAATGGGATGCCTGTAAGCTGGGCAGCCAAGAAACAAAGTGGCGTCTCTCTCTCGACTATGGAGGCCGAATTTGTCGCGGCATCTGAGACGGCACGCGAGCTTCTTGGAATTCAAGAGATGCTTAAAGAGGTGGGACTTGCACCGACTCAGCCTATGTCAATGCATG
>NW_020189786.1:723044-725215 GCF_900000015.1 Plasmopara halstedii
AATGCTGCCTACTTTAAAGCATTGGATACAATACGCTTTCAAAATACATCAACTTTTTCGAAACAATCGTGTTCTTGTTCCGCGAGACGTGCTGCAAGCGCGATGTCACACAATTTCAAATAGCTTGCAATTGAGTATCTATCTTTCTGAGATGATCGCCGTGAATGTTGGCATTGGTTATAGAGCATTCACAATACACACATAATTGTGCATTTCCGTGCGTAAGCATTCTTGCAGTCGCACACCAAGTGGTGAAACCTAAGACATTGGTCGCAAGGCACATGCCATGATATTCGCGGATGATGGACATCAAAACATGGTTGTGGTCGTCGTAATCTATCTGGATGGAACGAATAGCCACGTGTCCCGCTAGGAGTGTGAATTGCTCAAAAGCTGCTTGCCAATGTAAATGAAAGATGATTGTTATACTGGTTGATTAGATCATCTCGAGCTCAAATACCATGGCTTCCACCAGTTTTTTGAAAACGAATCTGACCTCACGGTGTCGATCTTCTAAACAACCGACCTGAATCGTAGCATTACCGTGTTAAAATGTTGGCGTAGCTCGGTGTCAATAATGGCATGCGAAATGTTCGTCGTCAAAGAATCTGTGGCACGCAGGGTGCTCGTCGAATCGACGAAAGCTAATTCAAATTTTCGACGACTTTACATTCCTGGGAATCACCAAAGACCTATGAGTTGGAAAATAGCAAATCGTGTCCATCTTGTTGAGCAGATGTTGATATCATGGAGTAGTTGACGTGGTAATGGCTTTTGTCGTCGAAAATCGAACCCGATCGGGAAAACACCATATGATAACAGGATGGAGGTGGAACTCGTTGATGACATCACGTTCATTTGATGTGACGGTCAATAAATGAGGACCCGCGGCTTTGCAGGTGCAGCTTGTGGTGGAATACATGAACCGCGTTTTTTTGCAATTGCCGTTGAAATCGTGCTCGACGGAATCTGCAAGCGCTGATGTGCACGCATAGCTAGTCTGAGTGCTGGATCGATCAAGTCACCGCAAAATCAAGCCGATGAGCCAGATGAAGGGTAGTGAGCTTCTCCTCTGAGTAAGGCTCTCGGGGGAAAGCTTTATATGTGCTCCGATCACGGCTGTTTCACATCGATGACTTCCTTTTACGTCACCCGTGTACTTTATCCATGCGCTTTCATCCACGCGATACGTATTGTGTGATATTTCCGAGACTTGAACCAACATAAAAGAACTAACTAGTTACTGACATAGATTACTTGCGCTGAAGTACGACCTTGTAAGGTACACCGCTTGACTCATAGCCATTCGTGCTTTAACAATCATGCGAAGTTATTCACAGCGACATCATTATCATACCGTTTAAGGTCTGTATGTGCAACAACACAGGGCACCCACGGCCCGTGTATCCTCTTATTCATATACACCCAAACATCATGATGAAAGGCCGTGGCGTGTTAGCGAAAGTTGCTTAGTACTCAATCGAAGGATTTACCAGTCTATAACTCCCAATTGCAACGAAGGAATTGGTCAATCGACGATAAATCTGATCTTTGTAGTGTCTAACCGCAGTCAATGTTCATTAATAAAAGCACCCTCAAATTGTTTTCGTCGGTCCTGAATTCAAATTGCTTTCATTAGCGCATACACTCAAGGATCACACGAGATTGATATCAAAATCTGACTCCCTGTACTGTACACAAATATTGACATACAAAAAATGAGTCGTCGATTCGCTGGTGTGTATTCCCTGAGGCACACCTAGCCACTCACACTTTGTTCAAATATCAGTTCCTGCTCAGTGGCCATAGTGGAGTATATTATGCACAACGTTATCAGCTTCGACAAGGCTACCGGATACTATTGTGGTTGAACGACATCCTCCTTGCCGCAGCGTGTAATCCAATCAGAATGCTCTGAGAGTGGCTGGTTACACTTCCGTCGCTAGTGATGCTGCATCGTGCATAAGTGACAATCAAAGTCATAGTCACAAATCAATTTTCAGGCTGTTAAAATTTCTAGATGCGCTTGTCCGGCGCCGCAGATACGATGCACAAAGTATCACAACACCACAGAGTAAATATTGCAATAATAATATATTCTTAAAATGTATCCTAATCCCATGGCCTGGGATCTGCCATCCGCACCCCGTATTATGACCGTTGAGCCGTTA
>NW_020189786.1:725225-740060 GCF_900000015.1 Plasmopara halstedii
TTTAGCTATCTCCAAGCTCGGGTGTCGAGCGCGAGAATCGCCAATGACGTGTGGCATTTTGGTTGAAACGGCGTTTCCCTCCTGGACGGAGCTGAAGCGTCAGCATTTGCGAGTGTTCTCGCCGCCTAACCAGGCATATCGCGTGCATTCGCGTTTCCATGCCGCCCGACAGGGCAAGAAGGAATTGATGGACTTTGTTCAAGCGTTGCGTACTCTCATTGCCGGTATGGCAGCCGATTCTCTTCCCGAGGAGGTCACAGTGACCGTATTTATGGAGGGCCTCCGCATTGGCGTGGCCAGAATGGAAGTCTTCCGTATGCACCGTCTTTTTTAGAAAAGCAATGAATGTGGCAATGAATGCCGAATTCAAATTTACATCGGCGCGACTTGATTCGAATGCATATCCTCATAGCCCGTCGGGCAAACCTGAGCCAATGGATCTCAGCTATGCTGAGAAAGAAAGGGCAGAGCTCCGAGTTGCCGGGCAGCATTCGAATACCCGAAAGCGTTTTGTCTTTGGAGACCCCCGACACTTTCAGACTGGTTGTCCACTGGTCAAGGCGTGTCAAGAGTCATCGAACCGACGTCCCGATTCTTACCAGTCTGCTTTGTCGCGGGGCTCCCTACTGGAAAAAAAATAAGTTTTGGTGAGCTTCAAAGAGGTGGAGGGCATCAGGGACCAGTCTCAGAGAACTCCGTGCGCTTTAAAGACGGAACGCGTATGCAAACCAGACTTGATTGGAGGTGAAAGCGACCGTGAAAGGCTTTGAGAAGTTATGGAAAATTCCTATCGACTCTGGGGCATAGGGCAATAATGCTCGACGCTAAAGAAGTCAGTTGTATGCTGAGGCGCCGAAAGCGCAGCTAAGTACCGCCATTACTGTTTGCTTAGCGATGAGGACTTATGTCACGGTGCCGAGGATCTTTGTGGACCTCGGCGTCAAGCTTCGTGACTTTGACAGCGTGGAACGCCGTTTAGTCTCAAACCTGAAATTATGGTATGACTTCATCCGTGGAATGGCATGCTTAGAACACCATGATCCATGGATCGATTGGAAGTCAAAGATCCTGAGCGCTACGCGCCTGTCTCTTGGTGGAGCTTTGGTGAGTCATAAGCCCACCTCTGCTAGGAGCAGAAGCGCTATTGGCGCGGGCACTGATCCGGGACCGTAAACGTGCTGGAGATCAAAGTATCTGAGTTCTCGAACACCAAAAGTGTAGTGGACAGGAGTCCCGAGCGTGGATCGCGGGCTGAACATGGAGTGGCACCTAACCAACTGAGCGCTGCTCAAGCATAGAGGCAGTCGCTGCATGCCTTCATGCTATGGTCGGCCAAGGACCGATACATCGAGGGCGAGGCCCCAGTGATGCGCGTGGAGTGGCACGTAATCCAGTAAGCACTACTCACGTTTCAACGTAGTTGCTGCATGCCAAACGTGGCATGGTCGGACGAGGTCTGAATAGTCTTAGGCAAGACCCTTTAGATGCGTGTGAGTGGCACGTTACCCACTGAACGAAGGCTGCGGAACTAGCAGCTCTCCGTCAAATGTTGTTAATGACATCAAGGCTCCGATGGAGCAGGGAGTGGGGGCACTAGACGGCGCTGAGTGCATGCTCCCACTGGTCTCGTCGAGACGTAAACATCGGTGGATAGAAACGGCGACGCCGTATGTTATCTGCAAGACGCCGGGCGTAGATCCTAACTCGGGGTGTGTCTACCGTAGGCGATAGCGCACAGCTATATAACCTTGACAGCGGTATGGCGGAAGAGGAAGACGGCAACATCGCCCTTGAGCCTATTACTAGAGTGAATACTCTTCTTGAGCTGGCCAAGATGTCTTTTAAGGAGTTCGGCGGTATCTCGAAGGCATGCGACTGAGATGAAGTGGTCATTATACGACCGGAAGGGGAGATCACCCATCGTCGCTACTGGATTAAGTTGTCCTGGAGGAAATCAAGAGGGTGCTTAACGAACGAAGTTGGTCTTCGATCCTAAAGAATCCCACGAATCCGTACTATCCTTTGGTGAAGTATTTTCAGGGGGTCGTCTCCAAAGACTCGCCGTCGGTCTACCTGTGCGTCATGGAATCGATTTTGTTCCGGGGACCATGTAATGCGAACACGCCAATGGACCCTGCCCAAGGAGCAGTGTGAGTTCATTGACGCCTTTTTCTGTGCAAAGCACATGGTAGGAATGGTGCGTGAGAGCAAGTCTCCCCTTTCAACACCCACGTTTTGTGTCCAGATGCCGATCGGCAAGTGGCGTATCGTTCACGCTCACAATAAGCTAAATGCCGCCACCATTCCGACATATACGCCGATTTCAAGAAAGTGAAGTTCTCCGAAACAATACAATATGGTTGGGTGTACAAAGTAAAGTCACTCGAAGATCGGAAGGTATGACCCATTGCTCATGAGAGCGAGTGATATTCGGCTGACAGCGGGTGAGTACTTCAAGTGGCATGCTCTGGGAGTGCATGCCACTTGAAGTACTCACCCTGGTGGTTTTCCAAGGGCTGTCAAATGTTCCAGCAATATTTAAACATCTTGTGACGCAGTTGTTCAGGCCCCATTGGGCGTATGCAAATGCACCAGCAACATTTAAACATCTTGTGACGCAGTTATTTAGACCCCATCGGGCGTATGCACAAACATCCTAGAAAAAGGATTTCTCCAGCGCCGAAGATGCACTTATCTGCATTAGCATACAGCTTATTCGTGCGCATGCACTCGAGCAACGCTCTCAAATGGACAATGTAGTTTCTTTCATCTGCCCTCCCGTGCCCCGCACGACTGAGGACAAAGATGTCGTCGAAGTGTGCTTCATTGGGTAGCGTGGCATTCGAGCGGATCCTGCTAAGGTCATGACCATTGTGAACTGGCCGATTCCAAAGAACTGAAAGGGCTTATGCAATTGACTTGGCCTCACCAACTACTTGCACAAGTAAAGCTAGAACTATGCGGAAATGGCACGGCCATCGTCGAATCTCCTTGGGAAGATGCGAAATGGTGTTGGGACACCGAGCATCGGGAGGCTCTTGACGGGGTCAAAGACAGTGTCCTTTATGCACCAATACTGGCGTTGCCTGACACCGATCGCTCTTTTAGTGTCGTCTGTGACCGTTCAGAGTTTGCTTGGCAAATTCGAATCGAAGATGGCGTTCCATGCGCACGTCCGCCTCCTTGTGGCCCCACTGTAAGTTAGACAGCAAGGAACGTTTCCGATGCCGCTGCATCCATCTTTCAAAAAGCTCTTCATCATCTACAGCGTTTTTGCCAAGGGCGAGTACCACTGGAGTCGTCCGTATTGCGGGTACATGAGCGCCTCCTCTTTGAGCGCGAAGTCGAGCGCGGTACCTGTCCATCGGGATTTCGTGAGATACCAAGAAGCAAGCTCGGAAAACGTTGGCCAAGCTCGATTTGTGTACTGGCTGGAGATCAACTACGTAGACGCCCAAATATCGAGTGATCGCATCCTTCACTTCAGTAGCGGGATCCGCCGAGCGGAAGCCGCATTCCACACGAGGGTCAAGGACCAACCGTGAACGCGCGCGCATGGGAGCCGCTCTGCGGATAGCATTCAGCTGCTGTTTCTGTGCTTCGTCGAGGTCATTGGTGACACCGAAAGGCGAGAGTTCGGGGACAGAACAAGGTGTCCGCAAGATTCGAGCAGGGTTCACATCGCGCCGTGAGCGCACCTCGCCCTCCTCTTCTTTCCATCCTGAAAAGGAGTAGCCGACTTGTTGTTGGAATCCTCCGAGTCCTCGACAAAGAAATCTGTCCCCCGTGGCGGGCGCCCGGTTGCTGAGGGCTCGAGATGCGCTTCCCTTAAACCGCGGACATACTGTCCGAAGTTGCACCGCGTGCAGGAGGCGAAGAAGAAGTCTGCCCGTGGGCGCTCTCGGAACCAGCGATGCTGGGTGCTTTTGTGTTATTGACACAGGGCTCATTGAGCAGATAATGCGAGAAGAAGGTCCTGGGATCCTTGACATGCGAGCCTCGTATGAGGCGACAGTTAAATGTGAATTGCGGGTATTCACAATTTTGATGAGGGAGAGTGTTACGGGGTTACACGTACCCTGGTATATAGACGTGGGTCACACACGTTGGTGTGTTCGTACAATGGTGTGGCTACACCTTCACATGAAACCACTATGTGGCGGAACTGCCAGTAGTTATGCATTTTAATTAGGTTTTCCTAATTAAATAAAGATATTGGTTTAGGCGGCTCTGCTGTAAATAAAACAAAAGAAATACAATTTACAATTTGAACGAAGAGTGTATTTGCCTTCGGTTAAGGATGTGTGTGTTCTTGGAGTTAGCGAATTGCAATCCGCCACACTCATACTGGTTCTAGTATAGAAAGCCTGGTCGGTGAGCTTAGCTTAGCTTCCTCTAAGCAAAGAAGTACGGTGGTCCCGCTACAGACCACAACAGGTTATCATCCAAACACTTCTGATTAAACAGATTTGCTGCATCGATGACGTGGTCAGACAATTCGGTCGATAAGATGCCAAGTGTGTCGGCACCCGTGCGCATCAAGATCGAAGTTGTCGTCAACGCAGTCGCATACAACGAGGGATGCTTTTTTCATGATGCGCTCGAAGCAGTATCGATACTTGCTTGAGTGTGTGCCGTATTGCATACGTGATAACACATTTCTGAAGAACTCGAACAAACATCTGAATGCAGCTATCTGCATGCTACGATACCTGAATAGTACATGCCTCACCGGTATTGTCTCCCGAGGCAGTGTCACTAAAGCATATTCAGATGCAGATTGGGGCAGCAATACCAATGGCAGCTGTTTGAATTCAGGAATCATGGTCATGAATGTTGGCGCGCCATAATAAGTCAAAGTACCAGCGAACCGTTGTACTCCGCTCGGCGAAGGCTGAATATAAAGTGCTCTCAGGCTTTGCACTTAAGATGTTTTTTGTGCGATGCGTAAGGACCTGGGTCATGTGCAAGTGGAAGACACATAAGGTTGGGATGGCAGCCAAGAAGCGATTGCTTAAACCAACAATTATGTTTTGATGAATCATGTGGACATCATGCAGCAACTACCGCCATTTGTGACGATTATCCGAATGGCTCGCTCTGCTGTCACATTTTTTGATGCGCGTTTGGCACTGTCACTTGCTGTTCGATTCCTTGATCTTTATAAAAAGTATTGAGAGAGTTTGTTGCAAACTCGCGGGCTCCATCATGGCGAGCAAACGTGATTCGTTTGCCGAAATGTGTCTGAATTTTGATGATGTAGCTCTGAACGCAATATTCGCCCTCTTTTGGCACGAAGGTAGAAGAAGCCTTTGATGCATCCACCTCCCTCACCCATAATAAGCAGTGGATACTCGCATCCACCAAGCGAGTCTTGCTCTATAGGACCATATGTTTTAAAATGGAACATTGTCATAGTTACTTGGATATGATTTTTGAACAATTCTTCCATGTTAACATCCACGGCATACCCTTGGCGCGTTTGACAGAGATGACAACTTTATATTTTTGATCTTTCGGAGTACATGAATTGGCGTGTGGTCCATCCGTGTGTGCGAGTCATGGCTAAGGCTTGGAGTGGCTAAATGTGCTGATTGCAGTGGTATACGAAGCCAGTGAAGTCATTCGCGGTTGCCATCACTTATGAGAGTCCTGCTGTGGTATGTGCATTCTTGCACCATCAGACACTACTTGAAACTTGACATTTTGGCTGATTTGCGGTACCAAAAGATAATTCTTGTTCATCATTGGCATATATAGTGCGTCTTAATCCTCCCGTTTGCGAGAACACTCGCTCAATCGTAGGATCAACACCTTGATTGCGGCCTTGCTATCGCCAGTCACTGTAAGTTCGCCTTCATTGTGTTCATTGAGGTTTTCAACCTTAGCTTTGTTTCTACAGATGTGATGCGCGGCACTGCTATCTATTGACCAAGGTCCAGACATGCTCTGGTTTGTCGTGATTCCAGCGATATTCAAAAGCGATTCTTTATACACATGGTTGGCACCGCATCCCCGCCGAGTCAATCCAGACGATTCTCATTATTTTGCTTGGCCCAGCACCGCAAGATGTAGCAACTAGTTTGTGAACTAAGGACCTAAATATATACACTTTCAAATTTTGATTTTCCCTACAAGAGTCTTCGCTCCTAGGATTTTTCCCTCGTCAGCTTTAAACATCAACAGATTATGAGCCCTAGGGTCATCGCCTCCGCATACGACAACTCTACCAGGGTGGTCATCGACAATTTTTACGGCGACAACTACGCGACACTGGACCATTGCATGCATGGCGTATTCCTGACCAAGTCGGTGTGGCATGTCGTCAACCGAGAGTCGCCTACAACTTTGCGGGCCATCGAGCCTCGGATGTTTTCGTCAAGGCAAGCAACATCGCGATTGGGTTAAGTTGCTTCACATGGACACAATCAACCATCCCGTGGTCGACAATTATGAACAGCCTGGACCGTGTAGTCGCATTTGCGTACATTGTAAAGTGGGCCAAACAGGCTTGACGCATCTTCTCAAAGCGACAGTGCGATCTGCCTACTACAGAATCTTTCAAAGAGCTTGGAGAATGTTGTTCCTAACTTGGTAATAGCAACGAGAACTTCGTGCGCAAGACGTTGTGAAGGTGCTTACGAATGAGCTCATAAAGTGGGAAGAAAAAAAGTATCGAGGATCAATACCATAAATACGGCTAAGGCGTTTATTGTTAACTGAAAGCCTCGCCAATGCACTTATTGCGGCAAGCTGGGGCACACGAAGACAATCATTTTATACTTCGGGTTACTATACTAGACTACTAGCCTATCAAGGAAGCACCACACAATATACACAAGATATCGTACCATGGTTGTACCAGTGACGTACCGGTATAAGATTGGTTAACGAGCAATGGTCGTATTGGCTATACCAGCTTTTTAATATAGACTCACTATAATGGATTTTCTTAGCCAATTAGTGAGCATACACAATGAACAATGATGCCAAACCGGTGTTATACCAGTTTTGCACCATTACGAAATATGGTACGCACGTGAGGTCGTATGTATATACATCCTCTCTTCAACACAGACCAAAGGCGACAATTATCTTCTTTAGAAAGACATCTACTTGTCAGAACCAAACTCTTACTTTTTACCGTTGACTGGTCAAGCGCGTTGTGCAGTGCTCAGGCTTGACTTACCCAAAAACATCGTCTGACAGGTCAAATTTTTAAAGGACCGTGTGTGGAAGCTTGTATGTCAAGGTTGTTAATGCTGGGGCGAAGGGATTGATAATTAAGGGTGGACTTTAAAATAAAAAAAGACGTTGCGGGGATTGGGTTCATGACCTGAAGAATATTTCGTCCCAGCAGTAGATTTCAAAATGTACAATACATTTAACAGTTTTTTGTCAGCAAACTAGTTGCTACCGTTAGGCATGCAACTGGATTTCGTGTCGTCTGTTCCTACTAAAAGTTTTGAGGTCTGCACTTGCTGGAAATTCCGTCGTCTTACTGAGCTACGGTATCAGAACGGTATACCATCGCTGAACGAAGTGTCCCCACCTTAACACTTTAATCGTCGACTTTTGTACACACTCAAGTGTGTTTTATCAACACCGATAAATACCCCAGTACACTTGCGCTGCTGTGAGCGATTATGTGACTGGTGTCAGCTATTTCCTCGACAAATTAGTTTTAAGTGTCTGGACGGTAGCTGTTGTATCGGAGAGAGATCTGCACTTTGTAGCGATATTCTCGCAAAGTTTTTTAAAAGTAGTTGGCACCAGGTTGAACACCCTATCCGCAAACAGCTGATCGTACGGAACGCGTAATCGCAACATCTTCCCGAGAACTTGCGCGGAACGACCGAGATGTGGCCGCAGTGCTGGAGCAAATTGCTCACAGTTGTCAAGTTTGCATTGAATAACGCAGTGCATGCCTCTACTGGCTTTAAATCACTCTTTAATTTGGACTCGCTGATATCGGCTTGGCTACGTTCCGTACCAAAATAATATATTTCATCCCAGTGAAAGCGAGCGTCATGCGCCAAGTATTTGATGCTATGGCTGTGCTGATAGAAATGTGCCGGCGCCAGAGGCAGGCAACCCCGTATGAATATGTTGTGGGTAGATGTTTCTCTCAAGACTGAGCTTATCGACTAATGCAGTACAAGACCCAGTTGCATCCACGCTACTTACGGCTTGTATCACGCACTCAATAACCCGGAGAATACGATCGCAATCTGTATCCTATCGATCGTACATGCCCGTCTGATGTAAAGCGCCCTCTTTGAAAAGACGCACATTTCCTATGGCTGGTCTATACTTTGCATACAGTGATTCACCCAGTGTTATAGTGTAGCTCGGAAGTGCACCCAAAAACTGAGCCAATTTTTTTGGCATTAATCGCACGTCGAGACTGTTGGAAAGAGTTGACGTACCGCCGTAATCGAAAGAGTTCACGAGAGTCAGTCGTGTAAAGGTTGGCTCTCAACCGGTACTATATAATGGGCAATAGTGAGTGGACGCCGTGAAACACCAAAGCGGTTAGCAGTATCTGGTGAAGTCAAAAATGATCTGCTTACTTCGAAAACGCATAAAATTCAAGGCTTTGTTTCAGTTGCCTTCGTGTCGTTGCTGCTTACGGCCTGAAAATTGTTTGATTACGTCGTGTTGGCGACGAATACGAGGCAAATCTCGCTCTAGAATTGAGCACACCCGGCTCAACATTGCCTTTGAAGAAAACTGAAATCTATAGACACAGCATAAGCAAGTACTTTAATTGTCGTAAACTCATTTTTTTGAATCCTTCGGTCAGCTATCTCCTTTTTTTGCGAGATCTTTTTCCAGCTCTGGTGCGTTACGAGCATGCCCGTAATTCGGCGAGCGCACCAGTAAATTGTTTTTCGCTGCCTCCACATCTTAAACCTTGTATGTCGCGACATTATTTTATTTTTTCTACCGAGTTGTCCTATATCAAGTCTATCTTCTGCCACCACGTTGGCGAACACTCAGCTCAAGCACTGTGTCGTTCAAGAAATTATAGTGTGCACACGTAAGGGTATCCTTGACGAAACCCATCGCGAACTTGAGCTGTTGCTTATTCACTGGCATGCCCTGTAACTCAACCTAAACAAACCCCAGAAACGACAAATCAGGTGTGCAACACATTCATGATGTCGAAAACAAAACACTCACCATAATTTTTTCCTTCAAGGTCCGCATGTTGTCTCTAACGTCAATCTCCACATTCAACGTTTGACCCTCAAGCTTCCATTGAGAGTTTTCCGGATCGTTTGGAACCTTCACAACCAATTGTACCATCCCCTGTGTACAATGAGAGCATATAAGTGTAAGGAAATTAAACAGCATGTAAGTGCTATTGTTGTGAAACATACGGGATGCCGGGAAGCAAATTCCTTTTCCGGTAGTAACAATGATCCGCTTGTTCGCTGCCTCTTTGTTGATGGTTCAATGTCTTCGCCTGGAGGTCCCGAAACACCAGGAGGACCAGCACTCATACCAGGTGGGCCACTGCTTGCTCCTGGTGGAATAACGCCTCGTGCTTGCAAATGCGGAGGAAGGCCATTCGGGGGTCCAAGCATCATACCAGCGGCTCCCATGCCAGAGGCGCCCATTCCAAGTGGCATCATTCCAGGTGGCATCATGCCCATTCCTAAAGGAGCATATCCAGGGGCACCAACACCCATGACAGGAGCGCCCATCATTGGACCCGATACCATAAGCGGTGGCATTCCCGGTGCTGGATGTGATAGTGGTAGCATTGATGGCATCTGAGCAGATTCAATGGATCCAGTGATATCGGAAACTGGCTGAGTTTGCACTGTTTCCAAAAATGCTGAGTTCTCTTCTTCAGTGGCGTCTTCCTCCTGTTGTGGCTGCTGCTCCTGTTGTTGTTGCTGCTCCTGCTGTTGCTCGTCAGCAGTCGTCGAACCATTAGTGGCTTCCAACAATCGCGCTTCTTCTTCTGCAGATGACGCGAAGATGTCTGAACGTTTAGTTGCGAAACGTCGCAAAGAATCTGCAATTGCCGATCCTGGTGCATATGAAGACTCTTTTTGCTTTTCAAGATGCCGCTGCGTTTCTTCGCGCCACTTTGGATTCATCAACAGAATTCGCATGTGTTCATTAGCCTCAGCAGACGATATAGTCTTACCGTCCACACTCAGTAATGGTTGCTGCGTCGTCGCCCCAGTTACTTGTGGCACGTGGTCTTCGACAATTTTAATGTCTGGCTGTGGTCCATCGTCGTCATCGTCTTCATCTTCGTCCATGTCCATATCGTCATCTGACCCCTTTGTTTCCTCCTCACCAACAGTAGCTGAAGCGCCCAAGTCATCATCATCGTCGAAATTAATCGTCTCAACGACCACAAAGTCGTGCCAGTCGATCTGCGCCAGTGCACGACGCTCGGCATCACTTTCCGCCACTTCCCTGTCCTTGCGTTCCTGCTCCGTTCGCTGCCATTCCATTCGATAAACACATCGATCAAGCACCTTCATTCGATCCATTCCCTCTTCAATCCTGTAGCCTCAATACAATTAGTCTTTTAAACAACATCGATACGTCAACGACTAAATTAAAGTTGACGCACCGCTTCATCTGCATTTCCTGTTTGGCCATTACCAGTGTGTAGGATTCCACAAGTGCCGTAAAATAAGCGAAGAGTGGGTGGGTGGGCTTTAAAAAGTCGAACTGTGGATTGCGCTGCTCACGTGTAGCAAGACCTGATAAAAATGAGCTACCACTTAATGCCGTGTACTGGGCTGTCAAGTACATGATTTCCTGATCCAATGCACTAAGCGTTGGATGCTTGATTATAAACTTTTCATCTGGTGGTGGCTCTAGCTCTTTATCCTTAAGTTTAATCGCCGCTTGGGCCGCGACATCTTGCACCGCTTTCTTCTCCACAACCACATCACCGGCAGTCTCGGCAGCTTTGACAATCATTTGCGTCTTTACTTGCTCTTCTGAACCATTTACTTGCTGCTGCTCGGATTCAACTGATACTCCTTCTTCTTTCTTAGCGATCAATTCGCTCACCTTGTGCTCATAGTATGCGTGATATGGATCGGACTCGCGTAGGAATGAAAACTTAGCTGACATACGCTCACCAACAATGCGGCTCTCGAAGGCGCGTCCATTGCTTGCCACAAATTGCGCTGTCTTGTCAACCACGGCGCGAATATCTGGTGGTGGGTAGATAATGCCTGTGACACGTCCTTGAACTGTCGCGTCATGTTCCTCCGGCTCCGCAGCCATTTTCGCTGCACTCACAGATTAATCTTTTAAGCTTTAGCCACATATATCAATAATATTATTATCCGGCTATACACTGGCCAATAACTAATAGGTCGCTTTCAAGGTCCCGTTTTTTTGCTAAAACAAAGTCGGAAAATTACAGTTCGAAACTCTATCGCACCAATCACAATCTATTTCCTTCTTGACTTTTACGCAATAGAAATCGGCGCTAATACAGTTTGGGGACGGCCATGTTTGAAATTGAATTCAATTTCTCGTTGTACTTTTTACAATACCATCGCCGCTACTTTGTCCAGCGTTGCACACCATGAGGCCAATAAAATCAAAGTGATTTTGCAGCGGGGCTGCCGTGGTTCTTTGCTTGGAGGAAGCACAGACATTACGTTCTTTCCAAGAACAAGTAAAGTGTAGCGGATCGCAATTCGCTACTTCTAAAAACTAAAGCCTTAACCAAGGCAAACGGCTTCCCGGGCTACTATTGAGAAGCGTGGTGCGCAAGTCGACGCAAGCCCCATGATCTTTCTGATCATAAGCGTCGACGACATCTGGGTAGTCTTGCCGGAGTGGCACCTCAAACTCTCACGAGTTCTGGAGTTTGGGTATCCCCGCCACTTTACAAGATATTGGGTTAGACCCTGCCGGCTATTTAGACCCACAAAGCGTTCCACGTGGTAGAGGACACCACCATTCTCTTCGAGAAGAGTCGGCGGCGGACGATGACGACTTGGTCGTTCGCCGTCCGGTGACTCGCGATTCTCTGCGAGCGTTGGAGGAAAAAGTCCGCTGGATTTTGGTACGGCTTAAGCAAGCACACCGAGTGGGTGCGCATCCTTCTCGGAAGTTTCAGCGTATACGCTAGGCCTCGCTCGGCCACGAACTTAAGAGGGCTGATAAGCCGTGGATGGAGCTTTGTCTAAAGACAGCAGAGACTGCATGTGTAGGACGGGTTTTAGCATTATAGAAACCAGGTCTTCGACTTCAATGTTTTCAACATTTCTTGCTCCTTTTCTGTCTGCATGATCCTTCTGCATATCTTGGCTTTCCGCCATCGCATCGCGAACGTGTTATAAGACACTCAGTCTGGTAGACAGGAAGTCAACGACTTCTTTACAGACAGTAAGAAGGCTGACATCAGCTAGTCGTTCGTCTATTCCTGTCCGACCAAGCCCCGAGCTATGGGATGGAGGCGTCAGCGGGATGCGAAAATTAACAAGCCCGTTCACGTAGAACGGCATGTAACCGGTAGGTGAATGCACTTCATTGTTCAAAGCAAACTTTACGAGTGGCAACTTGGTGCTTCAGCATTTCGGCGTCTCAGTGCATACGGTGCGAGGAACGTCTTCAAAGACGCGATTCACGCGCTCAGCCGGACTATCGGTCTGCGGATGGTCCGCTGTTAACATAGTCAACTTGGTGCCCAGCACCCTGAAGATTGTAGACTAAACCATCCCAATGAAGTGCGGGTCTCTATCAGAGACAATTGACTCCATGTTGCTAGAAAACACAATCGAATAATAGCGTCGCTGTATCCACACCGTTGATGGTGTCCGGCACTGCCACAAGATGAGTCATCTTGCTCAAACGGTCTAGAAAAACCACCACACCGTGTTGCCCGCCGAGACCTTCGGCAGGCCAAACACAAGGTCCATACTCATAGACTGCCAACACCCGGGGGGACCGGTAAACTGGCCAGCGGCGCCACCGCATTCGGAGAAGGTTTCACCTTCCAACACGTCTTACGGTGCGCACATATGTGCTCATCTACTTGTACAGCTTGGGCCACCTGGTGGCAACTCTCCGCGATGTGCGTATTCTCACGACCGAGATGGCCACTAAGTGGGGTGTCGTGGGTCTCATCAAGGATACAATATTTAAATTCTCATCGTGAGGAGCCACAATCCGTGGCGAATCCGTTGAATTGGTGCTATAATACAGCAACCCGTTACTCAACGAATATCGGTTAAACCGTGCGCGCAAATGTGCCGACAATTTCTTGTCCGAGTTTCCAAACTCCCTGCTCCAAAGAGCCATAAGCAGCGCTACACACATTCCGTCACCCGCGTATGCAGCGCGGATCAAATTCGTCACTGACGATGTCCCCGCCATGACATGAGCAAGCTCATAGTCTGGTCTACGTGACAACGCATCAGCCAAAGCAGTCTCATTTCCTGGCCAAAACTATATCTCAAAGTTATATTCTGCAAAGAATGAGAGCCACCTGGCCTACCTATGCGAGAGGTGAGACGACTGAGTCGCAATTCGTAAGGACGCATGATCTGTGTAGATCACAAACGGCTTTGAGCCAAACAGGTGCACCCTGAACTTTACCACTGCATACTTCATCACACGTAATTCCTTGTCGTGGACTAGTTAGTTCCGCTCTGCAGCCTTGAGCTGGAAGGATTTGAACGCGATCACCCGATCTCGCCCCTCGGTGTCTGCTTGTAGCAGTGTACAGCCGATGGCAAAGTCCGAAGCGTCACAGACGACTCTAAAAGGACGATTGAAATCTAGCAACACCAGTATTGGTGCATTGAAGAGGCTGTCTTCGACCCTGTCAAAAGAGTCCTGATGCTCGGTGTCCCAAGATCCTTCCTAAGGTGATTAGACAATGGCCGTGCCATCTTCGCATAGTTTGCACTTTACTTGCGCAAGTAGTTGGCGAGGCCAACCAACTTGCGCAAGTCCTTTTGGCTCTTTGAAATCGGCCAGTGCACAATGGCCTTGACCTTAGCGGGATCCGCTCGAAGGCCACGCTTCCGAATGAAGCACCCTAAAAAAGAATTTCGTTCGCGCCGAAGATGCACTTATCGGCATGAGCATACAGCTTATTCGTGCGCATGCACTCGAGCACCGCTGTCAAATGAGCGATGTGGTTCTCCACATCTGACCTTCCGTACCCCGCACGACTGTGGACAAGGATCTCGCCGATGTATGTCTGTGCATACGCCCGGTGGGGCCTGAACAATTGCTTCACAAGACGATTAAATGTTGCTGGTGTATTTGATAGCCCTTGGAGCATCACCAGCTATTCCCAGAGCGTCCCGCTCGGAGTACTCACCGCTGTCAGCGCAATATCACTCGCTATCCTGAGCAATCGGTAATAAAGATCGACCAAGTCAAGTGTACTGTACTTTGTACAGCCAACCATATTGTCCTGGAGAATACCTTTCCTAGAATTCGGCAACTGTGCCGGAATGGTGGTAGCGTTGAGCTTGTTATAAGCGTAAACGATACGCCACTTACCGTTCGGCTTCCGGACACAAGACGTCGGTGTCGAACGAGGAGACTTGCTCTCTTGCACCATTCCTACCTCGTATTTTGCACGGAAAAAGGCACCAATGACGTCACACTACTCTTCGGCCAGGGGCCATAGGCATGTCACGTAGTATTTGGTTCCCGGAACCAGATCAATCTTATGACGCACACTCCAGTTTAGAGGTATGAACGACGGCGGGCCTTTGAAGACGACGTCTTGATATTCCTTCAGAATCGATGGTCCATTTCTGGCTACCTAGCCCCGTACCGTATTCTTGTTTGGGTGTGGTCACACCATGCACATTT
>NW_020189786.1:740458-740620 GCF_900000015.1 Plasmopara halstedii
AATATTGCCTCAACGAGGCTCGCGTGTCCACTAGACACTGCAACTTATCGAAACGACTTCCGTGCTCAATGAGCCCTGTGTCAATGACATCAGAATCTTCAAGTCTCGCTGGTTCTGACGGCGAGCACGGGCAGAGCCCAACTTCGTCTCCCGCACTCGGTG
>NW_020189786.1:740630-741708 GCF_900000015.1 Plasmopara halstedii
CGGTCGGCTACTGTTAGCGCAAACGATGGTCTTGTCTCACCTGTGGCACTATACACAGCACGTGTCGATTCCACCCTCGGTCGTAAGGAGGTGGCAGTCAATGCTGAACGAGTCTGTCCTGAGTCGAAAACACGAACGGGGCGCAACCCATATCCAGCTCATTCCGCAAGAGGTTTTGTTTCTCCCGAGGAGCGAAGGAGGACTGGGTATCCCTTCCATTGAAGCACATTTGAAACGACAGCGACTTCAGTTGTTGTTTCAATTCATACGCTCAGCAAGCAAGCCAGTCGAGCGAAGCTGGACAATGGCAGGTTGTGGTCTTCTCACTGCGGTCCTTCCTAGAGTCGGTCGGGGAATGGCGCTCGACTTTCTGTTGGTGTCTCCATTTCGACATGGCACGATGATCAAGTAGGAGTTGATCTCAACCTGGTGGAAAATGACGTGGGTCTGGTGGTATAAAACTCGGTGGGAGATCACATGACCAGCGTGTCTGGTATGGTCTAAACCAACCCATTTGGTTTCACTCCGACCCAGAGCTCAACTACGAACAAACACTACGGACTCTCACCGTCAAAGCTCACCGTCGCTGTCTTGGGATGTGTCCTGAACTCCAACGTGGATTCCGATTGCACATATCGAGGGTTTTCGGGTTGCGCTCTTTGTTTGACTTCATGTGCGATAAGGCCACGTGGCCGAGTGAGTCGGACTTTGTCCAAAGATACTTCGACGTCACTCTTTCGTCTGTGGTACTCAGAACGCAAATTCAATGGTTGCGCTCTCTGTATCGAGAAGCGACGCAGATTGCGAGTAGGCTTGGAGCCTGTGAGCTCTCGCCGACGGAAGAAGTCAGATCACAACAGCGCACATTTCCTCACTTGGGCTGCACGAGTGGCTCAAAGGTGTGTTTGATACCAGCGATTCCTAGAAGATCTCTTCTTCGGGTTGTGTGGAAGCCGAAGTCGCCAAACAAGCCCCATCCGATGTCTTTGCACTCGAACAGTGTCGGTGGAGACGAAGTCAAGACTTTCACACGGTATCGGAAACATCTTCGCCGGATTCTTCTCCCCGTATTTGAAGA
>NW_020189786.1:741718-742243 GCF_900000015.1 Plasmopara halstedii
GACAGTGTTGATATAATTTAACATTAAGTAAGGCTTGCTAAAACGCAATGATCGGTGTGTAACGGGGTGACACGAACCCTAGTAACAGGGGGGTCACACGAGATGTGCACAGCGTGACCACACACACCCAAACAAGAATACGGCACGGGGCTCGGTAGCCAGTAGTTATGCATGTATTTAGATTTTACTATATATATTTAGTATATTTAGGAAAATCTAATTTTTTTAAATTGGGATAAAAAGATATTCGATCTTGAACAGAAGTGTTCGTTTGCCTTGGTTAGGCTTTTAGGTGCTTTTAGAGGCAGCGGATTACGATCCGCTGCACTAGTACTTGGTTCTTGTAAAGAACGAAAGGTCGGTGGCCTAAAGGACGCTTCCTCAAGCGTTTTGCTACGGCAGCCCCGCTGCACTTGGTAGCACTTGTAGTCCAGCTACATCTGAGTCGTTTCGACTGATCCTCTGTCAGGATGGAGGAATTTTCCTCTTTGCTCCAGGGCATGCAGGACGGGCTCAATAAGCTGA
>NW_020189786.1:742253-742346 GCF_900000015.1 Plasmopara halstedii
CGCCACAGTCGGTGACAGATTACTTTTCCCGACCAAAGCCGCTCATGGTGAGCGTTAAGGTCTTTGAGGGGAAGGATGGAGAGAATCTCCTAC
>NW_020189786.1:742356-742420 GCF_900000015.1 Plasmopara halstedii
CCTTGATTGGCCCTGAGGGCGTGCAACACCTTGTGGCACAAGGCCCCGAGGCAATCGGTGCGCG
>NW_020189786.1:744059-744246 GCF_900000015.1 Plasmopara halstedii
AACGTGCTGGACATTGAAACGTCCCAGTTGGTAGACATCAACGGTGGATCGGGCAGGAATCCCGAGCGTGGCTCGCGGGCAGATCGTGGAGTGGCACGTAGCCCACTGGGCGCTGCTCATGGTCGGCCGAGGGCCGAGGCATCGAGGGCGAGGCTCCCGTGATGCACGTGAAGTGGCACGTAAACCA
>NW_020189786.1:744256-745144 GCF_900000015.1 Plasmopara halstedii
TTGACGAGAAGCCAAGGAACGGACGTGGGGTCCGCAAGGCGCGAGCAGGGATTGTATCACTCTGCTGGTGCAGCTCGCCTTCCTCGTCATCCCATGCGGGAAAAGAGGTTTCAGACTCATTGTCGACTACATCCTCAACGAGGCCATTCGGCACTGAAAGCGTACGCGGAGCGCGACGTTTGTGTTCATCGAGCCTAGGACATACATCCCCCGGTGCCGCGGACGCACTGTCCGACATGGCACTGCGTGCGCGGGACGAAGTTGGGCTCTGCCCGTGCTCGCTGTCAAAACCAGCGAGACTTGATGGTTTCGTGCCGTGGACACGGGGCTCATTGAGCAAGGAAGTTGTTTAACTCCAACAAATTCAGTGCTAACGGACACGCGAGTCTCGTTGAGGCAATAATCGATTGGAACTGTAAATGTTCTCAATCTTTATGTGGGAGAGTGTAACGGGGTTACACGAATCCTAATAATAGGGGTGTGTGTCACACGAGATGTGCATATTGTGACCTCACCCAAATAAGAATACGGTAGGGGGCTTGTTATTCAGTAGTTATGCATGTATTTAGATTTTACTATTAGTTTATTTAGTAAAATCTAAACTTTCAAAATTAGGATAAAAAATATCAGTTTGGAATTCAAACCGAAGAATCGATTAGCCTTGGGAAGACAAAAATCTTTCTTGAAGTAAGCAGATTGCGATCCGCTCACTCATACTTGGTTCTTGGAAAGAACGAATGGTTGGTGACCTAAACTACGCTTCCTCCAGCGTTTTGCTACGGCAGCCCGCTGCACTCCTCATCTGTCCTCAAGTGCTCGGCACGACTAAGAACAAAAATGTCGTCAAAGTATGTCTGTGCATACGCCTTGTGGGGCCTGAACAACTGC
>NW_020189786.1:745154-745320 GCF_900000015.1 Plasmopara halstedii
ACGATTTAAAGCACGTCGTGCGCCGGTTGTCTCGCCTTGAGGACTACCGCTCTCTGTCGGAGCGACTCCAAGCCGTGGAGCAGTCGAACGCGTCGCTGCATGCGACGCTGGGGCGCTTGGCGCCATTAGCGTTAAGGTCGGGGACCTGGTTTTATTGAATTCTAAA
>NW_020189786.1:745330-745514 GCF_900000015.1 Plasmopara halstedii
TAAATCGTGGCTGTTAGAACAGCATTGGATCAACGGTCATAATGCTTCGGTAAAACATTTCCATATTGTCATTCAGCGACACTTCAGTCCAGAAATCTTCAAAGACATAAGATGCGTCGATTTTGTTCTTCTTCAAGGCAATCATGCGAGCGACTCTTGCTTGCAGATTCAAACAGCGATAGAA
>NW_020189786.1:746207-746422 GCF_900000015.1 Plasmopara halstedii
GCCATGTCATTCCAGATGTTAAGGTCATACATTGAACCCAAGTCGAAAACTAAGCAGCGCCTTACGCAAACAAAGTCAAGAAACGTGACACCGAAATCCATAGGGACCCTCGGCACAGTGACATTAGTCCCCGTCGCTAAGCGAACAGTAATGGAGTCGTTTCCAGCGACTCAGCATACAGCTGACTTCATTCGATTGTGAAGCGTCGAGCATAA
>NW_020189786.1:746432-746942 GCF_900000015.1 Plasmopara halstedii
AAGGCCGTCTTTGACCCCGTCAAAGCCCCCTGATGTTCGGTGTTCCAACACCATTCCACATACTTTCTAAGGAGATTGAATAATGGTCGGGCCATCTCTGCGTAGTTTACGCTGTACTTGTGCAAGTAGTTGGCGAGACCAAGTCACTTACGCAAGTACTTCTGGTTCTTTGGAACCGGCCAGTCAACAATGGCCTTGACCTTAGCAAGATCCGCTCGAAGGCCACGCTTCCCAATGAAGCATCCTAAAAGAGAATGTCTTCTGCGCCAAAGATGCACTTGTCTGCATTGGCGTACAGTTTTTTCGTGCGCATGCACTCGAGCACCGCACTTAGATGGACGATGTGGTTTACCTCATCTATCCTCCCGTGCTCCACACGACTATGAACAAAAATGGCGTCAAAGTATGTCTGTGTATACGCCCTGTGGGGCCTGAACAACTGCGTCACAAGCAGATTAAATGTTGCTGGTGCATTTGACAGCCCTTGGGGCATCACCAGCCACTCCCAGA
>NW_020189786.1:747019-747152 GCF_900000015.1 Plasmopara halstedii
GAGTAAGGATGGGTTGCAGGACATAGTTTTTGGAGAAACGATTTAATTCTATACTGCACGTCTTTAGCATTGAAGGGCGTCAAACTGCGGAATAACAACATACGACAATAAAAGAGCCACCCTTCTTTGAATC
>NW_020189786.1:747597-747705 GCF_900000015.1 Plasmopara halstedii
TATTTGATCGTACTGGTTACCAAATGTGGGCATACAAAATGCGTATGTATCTCACCGCAAAGGGTTTGTGGAGGTACGTTGATGGTACCGCCACTGAAGACACAGAGA
>NW_020189786.1:747715-747796 GCF_900000015.1 Plasmopara halstedii
TAAGAACAAAGAAATGACCAAGGTCTACCAACAGATGAAGGTTAAGCAAGAGTTTACCATCCCATACAACCCGGAACAAAA
>NW_020189786.1:747806-748157 GCF_900000015.1 Plasmopara halstedii
AAACGACTCCAAATTTCGCGTCAAAGAGTATGCAAATAAGTCCTTATTCTTTACGACATGCAGCAAATTTTTGTTCGTATACATCAAGTTTGAGTGCGACAGACCGTGCTACAGTCTGGATGATCGTTGACGCACTTAGGATACTTGCAATTTCTGTAAAAGTTCAATTGAAGGCACCTACACATGGTTGAATAAGAACATTGCAAAATGACCTTCACGATTTTGCGACTCTTTGACTACGTCTAAGTGTGCCAGCACAACGATGATATTGGATAGACCGAGCCTTTTGCATAAAATGCATGGAAAGATCGTACGACATAGCATTCGCGAGGAATTTCCGTGGCACATCAG
>NW_020189786.1:748167-748346 GCF_900000015.1 Plasmopara halstedii
TTTTCTCCTTTAAAAACTTGTGGGGTGCTCGCAATAATTCGTCCTAAGGCACCAATATTGCCACTTTTGGCTGAAAAGAATTGAGGTAGCAAGACGCTAGTGTGACGTCGAGGTGCGCCGGAAATTGAGAAGCGTGCAGCATTCGGATCGAATAAGCTGAAGAATGACAGAGTCGATGG
>NW_020189786.1:748356-748798 GCF_900000015.1 Plasmopara halstedii
ATCAAGACAAGTTAAGAAAAAAGATGAGGATGTATGGTGGAAAAGGCGGAAGGATTGTTGATCTAATAAAAAGTTTTTGGCAGACGCGCAGCGTTTGTCGAGTACGATTATTCATCTCCTCGCTCCTCTTAATGCTGAGTGGCCGAAGTGGAATCTCGACCAAAACTCTTACGAGTGCAAATTTGGTCATTTGTTTCGTGCCAGAAATAAAGAATGGTGTGATCTCTATGTTTAAAACGCGAGATTTAAGAATGAAAAACCAAATTTCATCTGCGAGTGCAAGTAAAGAACGTCGATATTAGTAATGAAAAATGGACTGAATCAGAAGCGGAACCGGGAGGTCGTGTTTGTGTTTTTTATGAAGCTGGCAAAATTTCGTAAGCGTGGGGGCATCAAAGCGTTGGCTGCGTCAAGATATATTACCGGGATGGGGAAGTGAAAT
>NW_020189786.1:748808-749169 GCF_900000015.1 Plasmopara halstedii
TCACTGCGTGTTTTCCACTTGTGCTGACATCGACTGTTGTACTCTCCGTCCCTCGCACGCGATAAAAAAGTGACATATACCACGCAGACAACGAGGATGGCTAAATTGCGAAAAAAAAGTGTTGCTTTGATTCAAAAACAAATTAACAGCGGCTGGCTCAGATTGTGGACCAAGTCGATAGCTCGTATCCTTGAAATAGTTACCTATTTGAAAGTCAGCACAAAAGCGTTGGATATTCTCTTTTGGAGCCTTCTCTTCCGTTGATCGATTCAGAAATGTTTCTCTTCGACCAAATCGAAAGACAGCTAATTCAAGATAATCATTCCTCGCAGTAAAATGTTAACCGTTGCTAATGTCGTGG
>NW_020189786.1:749179-749288 GCF_900000015.1 Plasmopara halstedii
TAGCGGAAACCTACAATCTACGTATTTGCACAGCCTATAAGGTCATGACTAGTGCTTCGCACTGCTCCTTACTATCGCATCTACAAGAGTGACTAAATGTGGAAACATG
>NW_020189786.1:749298-749531 GCF_900000015.1 Plasmopara halstedii
TCGAACGGGATGCCGAGATAGTTGTCTGTCTCCGTACGGTCGAGCACATTAACGCCAGGAAGCATGGGGCGGTCTTGGTTCCGATTAAGAGTCAAGAGTACCGACTTGGACGTTCACGAAGACCTTGTGTTTAACCTCGAGTCAAGGTGGTACTTCAACGTCGAGAGGTGCGTATTGTCTGCGAACTTGGTTTCTTGGACGCACGACACCGAGTACTTGGAGAGCAAGCTTTC
>NW_020189786.1:751002-751214 GCF_900000015.1 Plasmopara halstedii
GAGATCGTCAGGAGGTCGAGTGCGTTGCATCGCCCAGTGCAAGGAAGAACCAGCTTGAGCAGCTCAGTGCTCGCCGTCGTCCAATTCCGCACACTTGTGTCACACGCCGCACGCATGAACTGCAGTAGCAGTGCAAGACGCTGCGTCTTGAGGTGTGCGTCCAGAATCGGGACGCCTAGTCCGCCTTCACTGCGCCGCTGGTGCACGAACTC
>NW_020189786.1:751563-751889 GCF_900000015.1 Plasmopara halstedii
GTTGCCGCTTCACCAGAAGAGCACAGAAGTCGATTCCGCTGCGACCGCGTTTCCTCTTGTTGTTCGTGACGGTGGTGAAGCCATCGGTCAAGAGCAGCATTGGCGGAGTCTTTGTCTTCGGACTTCCAGGGGGAGAAATCTTGCCAGCCGAGTCGTTAAAGGTTGAAATCGATAGTGCATCGTCCCGGTTGCTTGGACGCTTCGCAAGTTGGTTGGCAGCAGTGTGCTGACCATGCTGAGCTCCACTCAGGAGCTGACTTCCCCGTTCCTTGGCTTCCTCGACAGCCTTCTGGAGCGAGGTTTGCTTCGGCGGAACTTTCGTAGCT
>NW_020189786.1:751979-752086 GCF_900000015.1 Plasmopara halstedii
TGTACGAGTTCGGAGACGATTGCTGTTATTGCTGCTGCGGCTGTGAAGTAGACTCACTGGGACACGCTGGGCGAGGAAACTCATCGTCGGTCGTCCCAAGGTCGATA
>NW_020189786.1:752096-752311 GCF_900000015.1 Plasmopara halstedii
GTATCGGCGTGCACGCACGCTTCGTGGTCGTCTTCTGGTAGCACAAACGATGATACTCTCCCGTCTATGGCACTACACGCAGCATGTATCGATACAGGCACCGATCGTAAAGCGGTGGCAGTCGATGCTGAATCGGTTCGTGCTGAGTCGCAAGCATGACCGAGACGCGTCGTACGTACAGCTCATCCCGAATGAGTTCGTGCACCAGCGGCGCA
>NW_020189786.1:752600-752694 GCF_900000015.1 Plasmopara halstedii
TTAAATTCCATAGTAGCGGGGTTTCCGAAACGCCAGAAATGCAATAAACCCATAGTAATCATCCAGTCGAAAAGTTCAGGTCTTCCATTGTCAT
>NW_020189786.1:752704-753365 GCF_900000015.1 Plasmopara halstedii
ACTTTCGAACGTTATGGATTAATCGTAATAAGGCAATTTACGACACGCCATGTCTTCACTTTACGGGAGTTTTCCGACAGTGCCTCACAATGACACGCCTAGATTTACAGCTTATCTTCCGGGCTTCAACACATTCAAGTACTTTGAACTCACATCGGTACAATTTCAGCTTAATTCTTTTCAGCATGTATGAAATCGTCACTTTATTGAAGACCCTTTTAACTTTTTCACTGTGGAGTGAATGACTTTTGACTTGGGTCAAATTGATATACTATCTTCTGGCTCCAACCTCTATGGTTGACTTTTTCTCAACTTTAGTAACTTGCAGTGGTTATTAAGCCAACCTTTGCTTTTCAATTTATTGATTGGATGAGCGAAACTAATTAAGTTGAACTTCACGCGATTGTGACAGTACTCCCGATGAGTTGACATTATGACGTTTGGGTCCCTTAAAAGTCCTGCTGGTGTGTCGACCGAGGAAATAGAGAGCTTGAGCTCTGCCGAAGTTGGAGCCCGAAAAAATCCTTAGAAGAGGTCTCGGCTGTATTAACATCCGAGTCAAATTTTGAGACACAATTTCGCTCTCCAAGTGCAGTATTAAAATCGATAAAAGCTTGGCGAGCCTCCTGACAGTGCAGTTTGTTAGCCTCGTTGGGGTCGA
>NW_020189786.1:753375-787327 GCF_900000015.1 Plasmopara halstedii
CACACTCGAGCTCGATACGATTCGTCACGAATGAAATCTACGATAGTTTCACTGCTCAAAAACAAAGATGAGAAGAACCGCAGAATGAAAGTTGATATTGACGTGACGCAGTATGTTGGAAAGGTTGTTCGGTAACAAAGCAATATTTTCACGAATCATCTTGAATCACGTTTGCTCTGAGGCTCGATACGATTTATGATCACATTTTGTAGAGATGACAAACGAACAGCCAATCTTGGCACTGCTTGTCAGAGGAAAAATTAGCTACGAAAGCACATTTAAATTTGATACTACAAGAAACGATGAATGCAACGCAAATCGCCTTGGTGCCGCCATATAGGAAATTGGTGTGTTTTCTGCCATTATTGTTTCTGTCGCATATTGATACAAGTACTTTTCGTCTTCCTGTATGGTAAGCCTAGACTTTGTTGAAGATTTGACACAATTGCGCTTTTGGAAATACAAATGTCTTTTCACTCGATATGAATAATATCGAGATCATGTACAGCACTTTTTGATTTCATCAACGTCGCGTCTTTTAAAATAAAACCTCATAGTGGTCATACAAAAGTAATTTAAGTATTTTTAAATCCGAGTCTGCTACATTTTACCGTCAGCATTTTATCAGTTTTATGCACTATAACGGGGTCCGTACAGTTCCATGGTGTACATACACCTAACACAATTGATACTTTCCCCCAGGCTAAGAACCAAACTCAAAACAATCACCATAATAAAATGTGGTGGAACTTGTGCGGGTAAATAATTTTTTAAGGAGCGTCTGCGGTACACGTGAGCTGTCGGCCTCGTCAAAAAAGATAAACAGTTTTATGTAATTGGATACACTTAGCTTTTCCATAAAGGTAAATCTATATACCTCTATGCGTTGTGAAAATTTATAAAAAAGGGAATCACAGTACGGTATTCCTATAACACTTTATATGAAGTCGCAAACGTTCTGTGCGGTACAAAATGCTGGTTTCTCCTTCGGAAGTTGTGCGGGTGGCAAGACCTACGCGTTTCTGTCTTTTGAAGTGGGTGGTCACTTCTCATTTTCTGCTATGCTCAACGTCGCACGATCCATATCGATCACAAACGGCTTCGTGCCAAGCAAGCGTACCCCAAAATTTAAAAAACTATAACTTCATTGCAAGTAGCTCTTTGTTATGTACAGGGTAGTTCTTCACTGCGGCTTTAACTTTGCGAGACCCAAATACTTTCGCACGTTCACACCTAACGCATCTAATCAGATTAACAATCGTAACTTATACCAAAGGTTGAAGCGTTATAGACGACTAAGGACGACCGATTCAATTTGGAAGGGCCAAAATCGGGGCACGCATGAAGTCCTCTATTACATTTTTGAGGAACGCCTTTCTGCCGCACACCAGCACCATCTGATATCCGTTATAAGAGGATTAGTGTAAGTTGGTGCTATGTCGGAATATCTGGCACCGTCCTTGTTGCATGTAGTTGAGCAAGCGAAGCAAGTTCGATAAGTGGTTTTTGTACAGGGAAATTGTAAATTTACATCGGTCATTATCGTCGCAAGTCTACCTGCACGCCATGCTTGTCATCGCGAGAACTTGTCGAGTAATTGCCCTGGCGACAAGTCACACTCGTCGTTGATTGCAGACAACTCCTGTTGAGCATATGCACTCGATCACTGTTTGCAAATGTTTCGTGGGGCCGACAACCCGTGGGCAAATAGATCGCCAAAAAAGGGTTGTGCATAACCGTGATATACCCAATCCATTGAAGTCTTTGCGGCATAACCAGAGACTTTTAGTGCATTCTGCTCGGGGGGTCTCATTGCAACGATATTGCTGTCTCTTATAAAAAGGTGATACTTATTTTCATCCAAGCGATCGAGATTGAGCAAAATACATGTCCTACGAACATTTTCTTCTAGGAGTTGGCGTTTGCACTAATAATATGAACGTACATATTATCTGCTCGCCGTTAGCCCTTCTGTAATGGGCAACACTTAGCCATTCCATGATGGTACATCGATGTACTCTCTGTATGTATTGTGGAAATCAAGTCAAAGAAGATTACAGTATCGTGATTTCAAAAGCATACGCGTTCACAAATATCCTATGTGATACAGAACCTTGGTTACTACTTGGGAATCTATACTGGTGACTAGACCAACGCGTCTCTGTCTTTCTTTAACAGGGTTACACGTCCCCTTATATGAAAGGGAGTAATGTTCATTTCTGAACAAATCAATAGAACAAGGTGTTGTGGCCATACATATGTGTGGATTACACAAGTTAGTGTAATAACACAATGGTGTGGCTGCACCGTAACAAGAAGCCACTGCGTGGCAGAACTGCCAGTAGTAATGCATATTGATTAGGTTTTACTATAATAAAATGGTATTTAGAAAAAGCTAAGATTATTGATATTGGCGGCTCTGTCGCAACTCATACAAATAATCCAGTTTCAATTTTGAACGGAAGAGGGTCTTTACCTTGATTAAGATTTTAAGTGCTCTTGAAAGTAGCGGATTGCGATCCGCTACACTCGTACAGTTCTTAAAGAAAATGCCTGGTCGATGACCTTAATTTAGCTTTCGCTAAGCAAAGAGATAAGGCAGTCCCGCTGCATTTCGTTACACTCGTAGTCAATCTACGTCTGAGTCGTCAAGACTGATTATCTCTGATGGTGGAGCAATACTCCTATATGCCCCAGTCAAGCTTAATAAGCTAATGTCTCTGCTTGGCCCCGAGGGCGTAAAACACTTTGTTTCACAAGATCCCGAGCCGATTAGCGCGCACCTAGAGGCATATTCAAATTATCAAAGTACTCTGTTAGAGCACTGACAGCAAAAGCTGTCAGCGCCGACAGTATCCATGACGCCACCGTCGACGACGAGTGGCTCTTCCCAACCCAGGCCGCTCATGGTGAGCGTTAAAATCTTCGAGGGTAAGGATAGAAAGGATCTCCTGCTCTGGGTAAGAGAAGCCGAGATATCTATGGCATCCGCCATTCTCCAGAACGAGCAATTTCGCGTGACGCCAGCTATCTTCAAGCTTGGGGGTCGAGCGCGAGAATGGGCACTCACATGCGATGCTTCGGTTGAAGCTGCGTTCCCTTCCTGGAAGGAGCTGCAGCGTCAGCTTTTGCGAGTTTTCTTGCCACCTAATCAGGCATATCGCGCGCGATCGCGCTTTCTTGCTGCCTGACAGGATAAAAAGGAGTTGGTGGACTCTGTCCAACAGTTGAGAACTCTCATTGCCGGGATGGCATTCTCACTCCAAGGCCGTCGCGGTGACCGTCTTTATGGAGCCTCCGCACTGGCGTGGCAGGAATGAAATTCTTTCCTATATATCCGTCTTCTTTCGAAGAAGCGGTAAATGTGGCATTGAATGCTAAATTCAACTTAAGTCGCCACGACTTGGTCGCACACCCTTAGAGCTCGTCAAGCGGGCCTGAGCAAATGGGATTCAGCTATGCTGAGAAGGAGTAGGGAGAGCTCCGAGCTGCTGAGCAGCGTGTAAACACCCAGCGGTGTTTTGTTTGTGGAGACACCCGTCGCCTTCGGACTGGTTGCCCTGCGCAAGGTGCGTAAAGCTTTGTCGAACCGACGTCTACTTCTCACCAGTCTGGTTTGACGCGGGGAAACGAGAGAGTTTAGTAGGCGCGGGGCTCCCTACTGAGGGAGAACTGAGTTCTGTTAAGCCTCAAAGTGGTAGAGGTTAGCAGGGCCCAGTCCCAAAGAGCTCCGTGCTCTTGAACACGGAAATGTGTGCAAGCCGGACTTGCTGGTCGGCAAAGCGATCGTGTAGGGCTTTGATAAGCCCTGAAAATTTTCATCGATTCCGGGGCGTCGGGCAATTATGCTCAACGCTCCATGATCAAAGGAACTGTATGCTGAGGCGCTGGAAGTGCGGTTGAGTGACACTGTCACTGTTCGCTTACCGACGGGGACTTGTGTCACTGTGCCGAAGGTCTCTGTGGACCACGGTGTCAAGTTTCGTGACTTTGATAGCGAGGAACGCTGTCTTGTCTTAGACTTGGATGTAAGATATGATCTTGTTTTGGTATGGCACAGTTCGAACACCATGAGCCATGGATTGATTGGAGGTCGAAGACCGTCGGCGCTACACACACATCTCCTGGTGGAGCTTTGGTGAGTCATGTACCCAACTCCGCTAAGGAGCAAAAGCGCTATTGGCGCGGGCAATGGACCGGGACGATCAATGTGCTGGGTATTGGAGAATCCGAGCTGTCGAACACCGAGGGTGTATCGGACAAGTGTCCCGAACATGGCTCGTGTGAAGACCGTGGAGTGGCACGTGATCAACTGAGCACTGCTGACGCTTCAATGCAGTTGCTTCCTGCCAAATGTGGCACCGTCGGACGAGGTCCGAGGCATCTTGGGCAAGGCATTTCAGATGCGCGTGGAGTAGCACGTAATCCACTGGACATAGACAGTGAAAATAGCAGCTCTTCATTAGATGTTGTTGATGACATCAGGCTCCGGTGCAGCAGGAAGTGGGGCTAACATAGAGCGCGTCTTCCCGCTGGTCTTGCCGAGACGTAAAACCTCTGTTGTCAGGTCACAACAGGCCGTATGCTAGCTCCAAGATTCAGGCGTCGACCCTGACCCATGATGTGTCTATCGTAGACGAAATGGTAGCGTTGTACACCCTTGTCAGCGGTATGACGGGGGAGGAGGATGGCGACGTCACCTTCGAGGCTATTCCCGCAGTAGATGCTCTTCTTGACTTGTACGAGACGCCCTTTGAGGAGTTTGGCGGTGCCTTGAAGGCAGGTGACTTAGCCAAAGTGGTTATCATACGACCGAACGAAGCGATCAACTCGTCGTCGCTTCTGGATGAAGCGGTCCTGGAGGACACCAAGAGGGTGCACTCGGGTCCGTACTATTCTTTGTAAAGGAATTTCAAGACTTCATCTCCAAAGACCTGCCATCGGTCCTACCTCCGGACAGAGGTGTACGTCATGAGATAGATCTGTCCCGAGAATCAAATACTGCGTAACAAGCCAATGGCATCTGCCCGAGAAGTAGTGCGACGTCATTGACGCCTTCTTTCGTGCGAGCACGAGGCAGAAATGGTGCGTGAGAGCAAGTCCCCCATTCGACAGCTACAAGTTGTGTCCGGAAGCCGGACGGCAAGTGGCGTTGAGTTCGCGCTTACAATAAGTTAATTGCTACCATTTCGGCACAGACGCCGATTCCTAGAAAGGGTGTTCTCCAGAGCAAATATGATTGGCTGTATAAAATACAGCGCATTTGACTTGGTCGATGATTATTACCAATTGCTCATGAGAGCGAGTGATATTCCGCTGACAGCAGTGAGTACTCCGAGCGGGATACTCTGGGAGTGGGCATGCTCACGAATAAGCTCATGCCAATAAGTGCATCTTCGGCGCGGAAGAAATTTCTTTTTTTAGGGTGATTCATTGGGACGAATGGCTTTCGAGCGGAACCTGCTAAGGCCGAGGCCATTGTGGTCTGGCCGGCTCGAAAGAACCAAAAGGACTTGCGCAAGTGGCTTGACCTCGCCAACTACTTACACAAGCATAACAATAATAATGCGGAAATAGTGTTTGGACATCGAGCATCCGGACGCTTTCGACGGGGTCAATACAACCTTTTTCATGCAACAATACTGACGTTGCCAGACCCTGATCGCCTATTGTTGTCTGTTGCGTTTTGGACTTTGCCATCGGCTGTGCACTGCTGCTAGCAGACGCCAAGGGGTGAGATCGAGTGATCTTGTCGAATCTCGCCAGGTCAAGGCTGCAGATCACGACAAAGGATGAAGGATGAACTTGTCAAGTTCTGAGAACAGCTGCTCGACTCCACGCCGTTCGTGGTCAACACAGATCATGCGTTGCGACTCAGTCTCCTCTGCTCTCACAGAGGATGGCTAGGTGGCTCTCATTCTTTGCAGAAATTTAACTTCGAGGTGAAGCATCAGCCGGGAAGCAGAATGCTTTGGTTGATGCGTTGTCACGCAGACCAGATTATGAGCTTGCTCATGTTACGACGGTGACGTCGTTCGTGACGGGTTTGTTCCTCGCCGTGTGCGCAGGTGATGATATGTGCGTAGCGCTGCCACAAAGTTTGGAGACTTGGACAAGAAGTTGTCGTCGCGATTGCATGCACGGTTGCACCGATATTCATATAATGATAGATTGCTGCATTTTAGCACCGACTCGACGGATACGCCACGAATTGTGGTTTCTCACGATGACGGTTTGAAGTACCATATCCTCTATGAGACCCACGAAACCCCACTTAGTGGTCATCTCGGTTGTGAAAAGACCTATAGATCTGTGAGTTACCGCTACTCGTGGCCCAAGCTGTACAAATGGACGAGCACCTATGTGGGCACGTGTCCATAAATTTGGACTTTGTGTTCAGCCTGTCGTATAAGCCGGCAACACGGATGTCGTGGTCTTCCTCGACTGTTTGAGCAAGATGGCTCATCACGGTGTCGGTACAGCGACGCAGTTTGTAGAACGTGTCTCTCGATAACATGGACTCCCGAAGTCAATTGTCTCTGACAGAGATCGGCGCTTCAATGGAAAGTTTTGGTCTACAATCTTCAAGGTGCTGGGCACAAAGCTGAATATGTCGACAGTGGACCATCCGCAGACCGATGGTCAAACTGAGTGCGTAAATTGCGTCGTCGATGGCGGCCATCGCAGCGTCGCTGAAACTCCGAAGCGCTGGAGTGCCATGCTGCCACTTGAAGGGCTTGCTCTGATTAATGCAGTACCGGCTACACGCCGTTCAGCGTGAACAGGCTCGTTCATCCTCGCCAGCCATCGCATCGCAAACGCGTCGTAATACACTCAGTCTGGTAGACAAGAAGTCTTGGACTTCTTTACGAACAGTGAGAGGGTTGACATCAGCAAGCCGCTCGGCTATTTCACCCCACCAAGCCCTGATCCAAGGGATGGCGGCGTGCAGACAAAAGTGGCGGAGGATATGTAAAAAAAGAAATCGGAGACCTGGTTTTACTTAATGCTAAGAGCCTTCCTACCCATACAATTTCTGCTGTCTTTAAAACGGAGCCCCGTCCACGATTTAGCGGACCTTTCAAGGTTGTGGGCAGGCGGGACCTAGCGGTTACGTTAAACCTTCGGAAAAAAGTTTGCACCCACCCGGTATTTGGTGTGGGCTTGCTCAAGCCAAATTGGATCCGGCGCAAGTGAACGCGGAAGCGTTGGCGCCGGAGTGGCGCAGAAGCTGAACCAGCAATGGTTTTGAGCACGGATAGCAACGATTTCCATATACAATGGCGCCAAGCGCTCCACCTCCGCATGAAGCAGCTCCATTGTCTGCTCAACGGCCAGGTACCGCTCCGACAGAGTGCGATAGTCCCCAAGTTGAGCAACCAGTGTACAAAGTGCTCAAAGCTCTCTAGGTCGTCCACGCATTGGTATGCAAAATGAGTATGATGTCCAGCGGAGTCCCGATCGCAACGGATATCATGCTCAAGAGCTCGAAGAGCATTGTGAGCCACCGGGCGGCGATCAACTTAGTCGCCATAGTCCGCCGCCGACTCTTCTCGATAAAAATGGTGGTACTCACTATCACGTGGAACGTCTTGTGGTTCGACATCGTCGCCAGGGTCAAACCCATTATCATGTGAAGTAATACTTAGATTCCAAGAGATCGTGGAAGTATGAGGTGCCACTGTCCAGTCATCGTGGATGCTTATGATCAGAGGGATGATGACGCTTTGCGGCGTTGTACGCACCGCGCTTCTCGTCAATAGCGAGGGAAGCCGAAGGGTCATGAGCTGAGCTCAAGCTATGGCCCTGAGCTACTGTGGTCGCAGACGCTCCCGTGTGAGCGACCACAAAGCTTGCGGTAGCGTGATAGAGTAATCCATACGTCGCAGGGTAACAATACGAAGAAAGTCGGCGACGCACCTTGATTTTAGCAAACTTGAACCGAAGCTGACGTTCGACTCGCACGTCCACCTCCAGTGTAAGTTAGACAGCGAGAAACGTTTTCGGTGCCTTCGCACCCATCGCTCAAAGGGCTATTCCTCATCTGCAGCGGTTTCGCCAGGGCGAGCACCACAGGAGTCGTCAGCATCGTGGGTACAAAAGCGCCTCCTCTTTGAGCATGAAGTCGAGCGCGGTACGTAAATAGAGAGATTTCTGCGGAACCAAGAAGCGAGCTCGCAGAGCTTTTCGTTCGTCAAGCTCAGCTTGTGTAGTGGCCGGGGGATCGACCACAAGGATGCCAAACGATCGAATGATCGCGCTTTTCGCTTCTGTAGCTGAATTTCCCGAGCAGAAGCCGTATTCCACATTTGTGTTTACGCTCGCGGGGGTACTGAGACCTGCATGTCAGAGCGCCGGTCAATTGTGACCTATTGTACAGCTACGTTGGCAATGGTGTGGTGGAACTCACTCTTGAAGATTTTGTTTCTAATTTTCAAACCAATTAATTGCTTCAACATTAGCCTGATAATCATGATAGCAACGAACCGAGAAATTCTAGATGTCTTCCCATGCTGGAAAAGTAGTATCCGACTTGTAGTCGACTTCTTCCAACTCCTTGACGAAGAATTCCGTCGCCTGGGGCGGGCGCGGTGTGTTGTGCTTCGGTGCAGAGGGCTTGGGATGCGCTACCCGTGAAGCCGCGGAAGCACTGTCCGGAGATCCCCCTGTGCAGTAGAAAAAGAAGGGCTTTCCCGCGGGTGCCCCCGGAACCCGCTAGGCTAGGTTCTACGTGGGCTCATTGAGCGGTTTAAGGTTGTATTCAAGAACTGAACGGTGTCTCAGACATGCGAGCCTCGTATGAGGCGAAATTTAAATGTGAATTGTGTTCGCAATTTCCATGCGGAAAGTGTGAAGGGGTTACACGTATTGTACACGTATTGTATGAAAGGGCGGAATACACAAGATGGCGTGATCATACATAGGTATGGATTACACAGTCGGTTTAATCACACATTGGTGTGGCTACACCGTAACACGAAGCCAATACAAGGCAGAATCGCCATTAGTAATGCGTGCGTATTCGTGAGGTTTTACGGTATTGATTAGGCACTACTATGTCAACTATCAAAACCTAAGATATTAGATATTGGCGGCTCTGCCGCAGCTGAAACAATTAAATACAGTATCAATTTTGAACAAAAGAGTTCAGTTGCCTTGGTTATGGTTTTGAGGTACAGCGGATTGCGATCCGCTACACGCGTATCGGTTCCTGTAAAGAACGTAAGGTCGGTGACCTTAGCTTAGCTTCCTTGTAGCAAAAAGTTACGGCAGCCCCGCTGAACCAAGTATATCGAGCTGCGTCAATACTTCGTCGGCGACCAAGTGTAAGGAAGGCTGATCTTGTTCAATGTACAGGAAGCAAACAAGCCAGCTGACGCCCGTAACAAGCCGCTCGACAAGGTTTGACTTGGGGTTCTTGACTTTCGAAATTTGACCCTTGGAGGTCATAATATTATAAAATCCGACCGTACCCGGATTATACTTACATTGCGGTTGCACAGGGTTTCTATGAAGTGTCTAGATACTTCGCATGGAGAGCAGAAAGAAAACAATCGACTTATTCCTTCACCTGCTTAACTTTCAGTCGATTCCATATACACATGCTCATACACGACATCTTCCACGCGCCGTTTCTTTCCTACTTTTTTCGTCATCTTCGCCTACGAGTGACAATTTTCTCGTATTCATGGTGCAGTGCTGCGTGTGAGTCCACCTCGTAGTGACAGCGAGATCAAAAGTTGGACATAGATGATGGCACAAGAGTTTATGAAGATTATTATGTCAATGTGAACGGACTTGTGCACCATTTTTCGAATGTCCAATATAGAACTTTCTGTGTAGGACTCACAGTATTCTATTTTAACATCTGGTCTTTATGTAACTAAAAAATATGATTATGCGTATTTCATTCGTATAGCGATGCGCAGTATTATATAAACGTGATGCATATTATATCACCACAAGTCTCGTGAAAAAATACGATTCTGTGTTTAACGATAACTGAGCAAGACTTCTCGAAACTATGAAAAAAGAGCAACATGCATTCAACCGCGATTTCCTTCCTCATTCATCTTCGTCTCCTAGTTGCAAAAGCCAACCGTTCCATAGCATCAGTGGCAGTAAAAAGGTTGATTGGTGCGGACAGACCTTCGTGATAAAAAGTTCAAGCTCTGTAGATTTCGTCACTGTCTCCTTCGTAGTCTTCCTTAACTTCTAAGTCTTTAACTTCTAAGCAATACTGCAAGTCGAGGCGGGAAGACAGCTCACCACTTCCTGCTTATAGATCCTCATCCTCATCGGGAAGGGGAACCGCAGCAGCGGCAGAGCTGGCGTCAGCCTCAATCTGGGCGATCTGTTCCTGGGTAATAGTGACCTCAGGCGGGCGAAGGGCGGGAGCCTCTACAAAGGTCAAATTATTATCACTGTAGTACCAGCAAATTGCATTAGTCATAATGAAGTAGCGTCCATAAACAAAGGTGTAGACGTACCCAACAAGCTTGCGAGCAAGCCAAAGGAATGGCTTTTCAAACTGGTAGTTGGACTTGGCCGAGATGTCAAAATACTGTAAATTCTTTTTACGATGGAAAGTGATCTGCTTAGCTTTCACTTTTCGGTCTTTGACTTCGACTTTGTTACCACACAGCACGATAGGAATGTTCTCGCATACACGAAACAGATCTCTGTGCCAATTAGGAACGTTCTTGTAGGTAATACGAGATGTCACGTCGAACATGATAATGGCGCATTGGCCTTGAATATAATAACCGTCACGAAGACCACCAAACTTTTCTTGACCTGCTGTGTCCCAGCAATTAAAACGAATCGGGCCGAAGTTGGTGTGAAAAGTCAGCGGATGGACTTCAACGCCAAGTGTGGCAACATATTTCTTCTCAAATTCGCCAGTTAAGTGGCGTTTAACAAATGTAGTCTTCCCTACACCACCGTCACCGACCAAAATCAGTTTAAATTCTGGAACATTTTGCGCCTAAATTCGATCATGCATCTTTAGTCAGTCAAACGTCCAGAATTAATTCTTGCCCTGCATTTATTACAATGCTTTGCATGCCTAGATCCATTTATACAAGCACTACACAGCTGTGCTTGTATCCGCAGCGTTGTAACGTGGGAAAGGCTAAGTATCGAGTAAAGCTTCTTGTACGTACTATACGCAGCACAGTGATAGATGCAGGGCACTAATTATAACAAACTCACGTACCATCTTGACTGAAATGTTTCTACTTCGAGAACTTAACTAACTTGGCGCCGAGATGCGAATGGAAGACGAAACCCCCTCCACCAGTCGGACGATAACTTAGTTTTATTAAGTCAAAGAAATTCCGTGAGGTTATATATGGTAGTGAGGTTTTACCTGGTCAATATTTTCAACCAATCGTGCAATTTCTAAAATTTCGACGAAGAAGAAGGAAAGGTTGCGGGCTAAAGGAATCGAAGTATGCACCTCATGTACTACCTTGGTGACGACGGCAAGCGCGTCTACACACTCAAAGTGCGTACAACATAGAGTTGAATGGTATTAATCTATATTGAGAGTATATTGCTGACCAATTGAATTACTTTTTTATAAAATAACAGAAAGAAGGACCAAGTGGAGCTCCGACATGCTCTGCACACCCGGCGCGCTTTTCTCCAGACGACAAGTTTTCAAAAGAGCGCATCATCACTAAAAAGCGTTTTGGTCTGCTGCCTACTCAATCGCCAGATCCGATATTTCAGTAGTGTTTGATGGAGGAGCATTAAGAGAAAAAAGTAGTTTCACTGAATAGAAAAAGTGATTTTGATATGTTTCGTCTGTGAAGAAAGCTATTTCTTCAGTATGATGTGTCGATGTGCATGCCACGTCCCATTAGAGTTTATGTATGACAATCGATCGAAAGAAAATCTTTGTTTAAGCTAAGTATGGAGTTGATGTCAAGCAGTGAGGACGAAGGCGACTCGTCGACGTCACTTTCTGCAAATCAAATTTCTCTTCAGTTGTCAAGTAGTCAAGATAGTCTTAATGAAGAATTGTTCACTCCACCCTCGCGCATCTACGTCAACGATAGGCCGACATTAATGAGTCACAAGCCTGTCGTATCTGCACGTCAGCTTATGGGACTTGAGTCGAAATCAGAGAATAATGACAAAAGAGAAATCCATGGGATTGCTGCTAATTCGCACGTCACGACCAAGACAGTGTCTCAAAGTGGCGAGAAGAAGAACCTTACAACCGGCGAGCGAATTGCCTTGAAATATGGCTTAACAGCGGCTTCTCAAATACCTTCTCAAAACAATGTAAGGGACCCTCGAATGATAGACTCAAGTAGCTCATTGGCTTTATCTCGGTACGACACAGTTGATGACAGTGTGACAGAGAGGGAGGATATAACTACTGGAACTGAAAAAAGATCATTCTGGGATGCTCAGACGTCTGGACTGGATACCAAAGATCATTTGTCATCACAACTTACTTACGTATCGCCATTCAGCGATCCGAATGCATTTGTGAACACAAAGTGGAGGAGACAAATGCAACAACAACCAATACTGAGTCAAGAAGAAATGAAACATGCGCGTGACACTTTTTACAACGACTTATCGAGTGGTGTACAAGATGTTGGTGCTCGACCACGACATCTCATCGGCTCCGCTATCCCCGCGCTTGACGATGCAGAGGAATGGATATCAGATGCAAAAGAATCAGGCTTAGAAGATAACGAGGTGGCTAATCGATTGATCATAGGAAAATCTAAAATCAGAAACATAAACAATTCTGGGCAAAACAAACAAGAAGTAAGACAATCACGAAAAAGACTGAAGATAGAACAGAGCGGCTTTGTTGATGGAAAAGAAGGCTTTACTGGTGAACGGTGGCCGCAGCTTGATCCGCCAAAGGTGCGTTTCACAGTTCTTCGTTGGTTTTATTTACATTCAGTCTTACTTTCGTGCTTAATAGATACAAGCCGGCCCTTTGGTGCTGTCATCATCTGAACATCATGGATCAAGGACATTTGAAGTTTGCGCTAGTCTAAATAGCTATTTACTTGACTACCAACGCCAAGGAGTCGAGTTTTTATTCAAAGCTTACAACTGTAACACTGGTGCGATTTTAGGTGATGACATGGGTCTTGGTAAGACAATTCAAATCATTGCGTTTTTGTCAGCAATCATGGGCAAACAAGGTGATTACCGTGATAAAGAGACGTGGCAAAAAATACTATTACAGCGTCGAAAAAGATTTAGCGACTCTGGCGCCGTAGGTCATCCTGAAGATTCCGGATTCTGCTTTTCCGATGAGATTTCACCGATTTTTATCGTCATGCCCGCATCACTGCTTCAAAATTGGGAACAGGAGCTGCATACCTGGATGAGCTGCACCACAGTCATTTTACGTGGCAAACCAATCGACCGTGACGCGATTATTGACCAAATTGCAAGGTGCGTCAGTATTTGTATTACTTATGTTGCTATGTTTGACTGAATAGGTTTGTTTAACCCATGCAGAGGTGAATTTGAAATTGTCATTTGCAGCTACGATATCTTGAAAACGCACTCGAGTCGACTGAACAAAATATCATGGGAAGTTGTTATTTTAGACGAGATGCATTGCTTGAAAAATCCTGAGTCCAAGCTCACGAAAGCTGTAAAGGGAATTAGGTGTCGCAAAAAGCTTGGTCTTACCGGCACATTGATGCAAAACAATGAAAAGGAGTTGCATTGTCTAGTCGACACTATCGCACCGGGGGCTATTGGAACTTGGGCGGAGTTCAGCTTGTATTACGGACAAGATATAAAATACGGACGAAAGAAGTCTGCAGCTCCGGAAGCGGTGAAGAGAAGCCGTCAGAAAGAGATTGAGCTTCGACGAAAACTTAGTCCGTACTACCTTAGACGAGAGAAAGGGATCAATCCGACATTTCAAGTGGTTAAGAAATGTGACCAAGTCGTGTTTTGTGATCTCACGCAAATGCAAATGGCTGCGTATCAACGAGTTTTGGCCATGCCTGAGTTTCAGTTGCTCCAGCGCGGGGACGAAAGGTGTGATTGTAATCGAGATAGTATGGAAAAGCGGAAAAGTTGCTGCTATAAGACACCTGCTGATCTTGGCGAACGTCCTGGCTTGCTCTACGAACGTTTTCATGAGCAGGGACCATGCAAAAATTGCCCTAATTGTATGGGTCTTCCCTGTGTGGCCATGCTTTTGAAGCTTTCAAATCATTTAGAATTGCTCAAAGTCAATCCTCACGACGGGCCAGAGGTTCAACATTATCAAGAAGAATTTGCCAAGACCGCCTTTGGTTCAGATCTAGAGGAGGTTGGAGGTGTGAATCAAGTGTCAAATTTCAAAGAAATGTGTTCAATATCTACGAAAACTTGCGGGAAAATGATTGTGTTGGAAAAGCTGCTCGCTGTGTGGAAAAAGCGTCGCGAAAAGACGCTAATCTTTAGCAGAAGTACACGGATGTTGGATATTATTCAGCTCTTTTTGATTACAAAAGCAACGAGATACAGCAGACTAGACGGAAACACGAAGGTCGAAGAGCGCTTGAAGATGGTGAATGAATTTAATAGTGATGACAGCCATACTGCTGTATTCTTGATCAGCACAAGAGCTGGTGGTGTAGGTCTAAATCTGCAAAGTGCAACAAATGTCGTCATTTTTGACCCAAGCTGGAACCCAGCCCATGATTGCCAGGCTCAAGATCGAGCTTATCGAATTGGCCAAACTAAAGATGTGCAAGTGTATAGACTCATTACTTTAGGCACAATTGAAGAAATGATTTACGTTCGACAAATTTACAAGCAGCAACTCAGTGACAGTACGCTGAAGGGCTTCAATGCGCCGCGATATTTTGAGGGTGTCCAAGGTAATCCACAGCAACAAGGAGAGCTTTTTGGCATTGCAAATTTGATCTGTTGGAAACCGGGTGGTGTGCTCAAAGGAATACAAGATGCATATCAACACGGTCGTGACGGTTTAATCACCCAGCAAAATGGAGTTCAATACAATACTTCTTCGATCAAAAAAACAGTCAATAAATCAGCAGCAAAGACACGGTCACATGTCGTAGATGATGATGAAGGCGAAATGATTGAAGTTGCTGCTGAACTTGTGTCGGATATTGTGGCATTAAATAGCCCGCCAGTATCATATCTGGTTGAAGAAAAAACTAAGTGTAGTGATGGTAGTGAGGATGACAAAATTGCGCTGAATGGTGCTACAACTTTTCGACACGAAGAGATTGTTGGAGAGCACAACGATGAGGAGGGAGCTCTTTCTCAACACGACACGGCTAAAATGAACAACGGGTCGGAATTAGAAGCAGAAGCAGAAAATTGTTGTGCAACACACAACGCATTTGATGCATCCGACCAACAATGATTGCCATTGCGACCATTTGCTAAAAGAAAATCAACTTCACTAACTCGCATATTGGATATTTAGAGCCTGCAGGACGGGTCATTAAAGGTAGATTTAAAGCAACATACTTGTAAGAATCCTGTTGGTACCATTTCCTTACTTGAGACTTGGACTATTTACTTGATGCACATACTTCAAGTATTCGGATTAGTGTAGTACTGCAGCCGATCGTTAAGCTTGACTAACTGTTTGTTGTCTGTGATACGTGATACAATCGAGAATTTAGCATATTCCGAAAGTTTTGAAAGGTCGGACGTCAGATCTTTGACTCAATCTCACTCGACACGCCTCTCACGCACTCTTAATGCGTCTCCAACACGCCCAATTGCCAGTGAATCACCATACGGAAATTGTCACAGCATGTTGCTGGACACCCGAAAATGACGCGATCACGTGCAGCGATGACAAGTCGATTGTACGCTGGCGAATGGATGGAGAAGTTGTGGGTACTGTGATGAAAATAGAAGCGTACGTCACTGCCGTACATTGGGTACCATCATTGGGCAAACAAGGTGCCGATACATTTGTTGTTTCCTGTACTGATGGAACATTTCGTTTGATATCAAAAAACGGACGCGAGGAGAAACGCGTTCAGGGCTGTGATGCTGGAGCTGTGATTGCTCTTAAGTGGAATTATGACGGAACTGCACTTGTCACGGCAGGAGAAGATGGCTCACTTAAGATCTGGTCACGCAGCGGAAATCTTCGATCGACACTTGCAACTACGGGAAGATCTATATATGACGTTTGCTGGGGACCTGATGGCGATCAGCTATTGTTTACCTACGGCAATTTTTTAGTGATCAAAACTGTGCAATTCGGTCGCAAAGATATTCAGTGGAAAGCTCACGATGGTTCCATCTTGTGTTTAGACTGGAACCCTATCAACAATCGCCTTATTTCGGGTGGTGAAGATCGCATTTTTCGAGTTTGGGATGCCTTTGGTCGTCAGTTGTACCAGAGTCCAGCGGGCGAGCATGTTATCACGTCTATCGCTTGGTGTCCAAATGGTAATTGCTTTGCTGTGGGATCGTACAACTTACTCCGACTTTGCGATCAGACTGGATGGTCTTACTGTCGCCAACGTCCTCAGAGCGGATCGCTGATGGATTTGGCTTGGTCTTCGGACTCAACACAACTAGTGGCTGCAGGTGGCAATGGGGCTACTGTGTTTGCACAGGTTGTGGGGCGTATGTTGCCTTGGAAAAAGGTCGAAGTGACGCTTGTGGATCCCCGCAAGATCCACGTTCATGATGTCGTGAACGAAACCCTGGAAGAGCTGGACTTTGCCCGCGATCGAGTTGTAGAAATGTCGTTCGCTCACGGATTCCTTGTCGTTTGCACGGCGACGCAGTGTTTCATTTACGATGCGCAGAGCTGGAACACGCCTCACATTTTTGACTTACGCGCTGCAGTTAGTTTACTCGTTCAAAGTGAAAATCATTTTTTGACCGTAGACCATTTTAATGGGATTCAAGTCTACTCATACGAAGGAAAACCCGTCAGTAATCCGAAGTTCTCTGGTTTACATGTGAATTTTCTCAGTAGCCGCACTCTTTCGCTTAGTAGTGATACTCTCGCCATTTTGGATCACTCGGATCGTAGAACGATTCGATGCTTTGACATGAATACCGGCAAGCAGCTTTCAGTAGTCATCACGCATTCTCTTGAAATTTTAGAGCTATCTCTTAGTCATTTTGGGATCATGGAAGATCGCAAGATTTTTTTTATTGATCGAAACCGTGATTTGTATCTATCTCGTGTCATGAGCAATGGTATTGTTAAATTGCACGCTCAAGTTGATTCTGCAGCGTGGAATGATGCGTCTGAACTTCTTATTGCCATAGCAGACACAAAACTGCTCACATGGACGTATCCAAACATGGTGTACGTAGACCGAACGCTACTGCCAGATGTGATCGAGTCTAGAGATGCCGCTGACTTTTTGAATCTGGCGGCGATTACTAGCTTTGTGGGCTCGAGCGTCACTGTGAGGCGGGCAGATGGCACCATTATTGCTGCGGGTATACCACCCTACGCTCCAATGCTGTATGAATTCACAACGGTCGCCGACTGGGATAAAGCTGTTCGACTCTGCCGATTTGTAAAGAGTAAAAGCCTCTGGACTTGCTTAGCCGGCATGGCACTTCATCGACGCCACTTAGAAACGGCAGAGATTGCGCTTGCTGCCATCGAATGTGTCGATAAGCTTTATTATGTGCTTTACGTGAAGAATTTGGCCTCCGATGAGGTACGGAATGCAGAGCTGGCCCTTTATTCTGGCAACATTAATGAAGCCGAAGCTATCTTACTACAAGCTCATCCAACCCCGCTCGTTTATCGAGCAATAAAGCTCAACTTAAGGCTATTTCGCTGGGAACGAGCTCTCGATTTAGCTATCAAGCACACAACAGACGCAGGAACGCATGTGGACACGGTATTAGCCTATCGCGAACGTTTTTTAGCGGCAAACAAGCTGCAAGAGACAGACAAAAAATATTTGCAATACTCGAAACAAGTTACTATAGACTGGGAGACGATATCTAAGAAGAAGGAAGTTGAGCGGGAAAAGGAGCAGCATAGCAACGGTGGAAGTCGCCGAAAGTAATTCGATTTTAAAGCATTGGTAAATTTTATAATTGAGTGATGGTTTTAGTGAAAAGCTAGTCAAAAATATTATATAGATATTTCGTCTCATAACAGTTGATCTGCCTAGCTGCACCTGTCCTTGACTTTGACAGCAAGGTCAGGCCGTTATGATTGACAAACAGCTTCTATAACCAACTGCAGAACAGGCGATGCAAAGGTGATCGATTAGATGGCCAATGCAAGTATTTCTTTCTTCAAAGCTGACGCCATACTTTGATCAAATCTCTTCCTTTTTTGCAAAGCTGATGTCCATGGAATATGGCGCGCTCGTAGAGCTCAACCTTTCGTACTACAACCAACCGTCGAGGTACGGTACTTGACTTCGCAATTTCGAATAAGACTGGATGGATGCGGACGATCTTGATGTGATCCACACCGGTCTGGAAAGATGGTAACTGTTATCGCCTTCGGAAGAGGATTGTCCACCATTGCGACAACGACAGCCTTCAATTCTCATACAGTGCTCGCTAGTTCTCGCCCTTCTAGCAATTGGGCAGGAATTCTGAATATGCCTGGTTAGGTGGTGCAAACATTCATGATGGCCATCTCTAGCTCTCTTGTCCAACAAGTGGGATATGACTCCGTCTTAGTCTCGACGAGCAACGTCACGAGGATTTTTTGTTAGGTCAAAATTCTAGAATTTTTTTAAGAGAGTACTGTCACAGCTGGTGGGTGTCTCCAAAAGAGTGATTCCCGCTTCAGGCCCTCGAGCTATCAATTGTCTGATCACCGGAATCTAGGAAAGTCACGAGCTAAATAAGTGTGTCTGGCGGCCTTGTCGAACGACATTATCGTCACAGAGGATTTAGGCGATTCAGACTTTGCTACCAAGTGGAACGAGTTTGTCGTGCACATTACACAAGTTTGCTGTTGAGTTCTTACGCTTTATCAAAAAGCAAAAACGAGGCCTTTGAGGTAACTCGGTACAACGTTCTTGTTCTTTTGAAGACTGACTTTGATTTAAGGCAGAGTCTTTCTCTAACAATACTTAAATTATCTGTGTTCTTGTGCTCTGCAATAAAACAATACGTCGAACACTAAGTGAGGCTAAAATCTACGAGTCCTTTCATAAGTAGTCCCACTTGATACCTCTGCGTTTTTCTTCAAGTCGGGACGATTGTGTCATTCGAACGTCCACTTTTGTACAATATGCATTTCGTCACAGCATCGCTGACGGCACCGGACGCAATTTAAAAAAACAAAAGAAAGATTTACTACCAGAATCTGCACTGATCGAGGGTGACTATCGCAGCGAATGTTTTGCTCGTCACACCATAGCACATGGGCACAAAGTCCTATCCATTTGTATATGTTGGACAAAGCATTCAAAGTGTCTTTGCCATCTGGTATCGTTAGCCACAAACACAACAATGTACTTAAGGTCATCATCAGGATAGTTACCGATGTTATGGGTTGAGCGAGCTCGTGCTAAGCCACAGCAAGCCATAGGATAATGAGAGGTGATGTATGCGCGCGATGAATCGCATTAAAACTGCAGCGGAATTGCCGTAGCTCTTTTCTCAGAGGAAGCTTAGCTAAGATCGCTGAGCTTACGTGCTTTACACGAACCAGTACGCGTGTAGCGGATCGCAATCCGCTATCTCCAAGAGTACTTAGAACCTTAACCAATGTAAAGATGCTCTTCCGTTCAAAATAAAAACTGTATTTAAATTGGTTAAGTTGCGGCAGAGCCGCCAATATCTAAATCCTTAGGTTTTCCTTATATAAAGTAAAACCTAATTGATGTGCATTACTACTGGCAATCCTGTCACGAAGCAGCTTCTTGTTACGGTGTATCCACATCATTGTGTGATTACACCAACTTGAGTAATCCTCACCTATGCACGGTCACATCATCTTGTGCGACCCGCCCTTTCATACAAGAGTACGTGTCACCCCATCACACTCTACCCCATTAAAATTGTAAATATCCACAGTTCACATTTAATGGTTACCTTATAGGAGGCTCACGTATCTGGACACCGTCACGTTCTTAAGAGCAACCTTGTATATTCTCCGCCCTATGAGCCCTGTGTCTAAGACACGCAATACACCCAGTCTTGCTGATTCCGAGGACGCCCGCGGGCAAAGCCCTTCTTCTTCTACACAAGATGCATCTCTGGATAGAACGTCCGCGGTTTCACGGGAAGCACACCCCAAGCTCTCAGGACCCGAGCACAACACACCGCGCCTGCCCCGAGTGACGGATTTCCTCGTCGATGAGTTGGAGGAAGTCGACTACGAGTCGGATACTCCTTTACCAGCATGGGAAGACGAGGAAGATGAAATGAGCCAACGGCGCGACGTGGGCCCAGCCAAACCTTGCGGACACCATGTTCGTTCCCCAACCTCTCGGCTTCCGGTGGAAATGGCATTATTACCAGTCGCCTCGACGAGGCGCACGAGAGGCTACTGCCTGGGCGGCCCTCCTGCTCTCGTATCCACGTTTGGTCTTAGATCCTCGTGTGGAGACGGCTTCCGCTTGGCGGATCCCGCTTCTGAAGCGAAAGACGATCGTTAGGTGTTACGCAGTCGGACCACCGACCACTACACAAACTGAGCTTGATCAGCGAAAGCTCTTCGAGCTCGCTTTTTGGTACCACAACAAATCCCAATGGATCAGTATCGCGCTTAACTTTGAGCTTAGAAACGGAGGCGCTCCTGTACCCGCAATGCGGACCATTCCTGTAGTGCTCGCCCCTGGTGAAACCGCTGCAGATGATGAGGATTTCTTTGAGCGATGGGTGCAGCGGCACCAGAAACTCTCCTCGCTGTCTAACTTACAGTGAAGCCACAAGGAAGAGAACGTGCGCGTAGAGCGCCATCTGAGATTTGAGTTTGCCAAACTCAAGGCGCGACGCCAACTTTCAGCGTATTGTCGCTCTGCGGCACATGGAATAGTCCATCACGCTCCCGCGAGCTCTGTATTTTCTCACACGGGTGAGTCTACGACCACAGCAGCTCGTCACCCTTCGACTTTCCGGACTACTGCCGAGAAGCGCGGACGCGAAGCGTCGGATCCTTGTAATCGTAAGCGTCCACGATGTAGAAGAGTCGGTGGCGGGCAATGTTGATTTGGTTGATCGCCGTTCGGTGACTCGCGATATTTATCGAGCGTTAGAGGAAAAAATCCGTCGTCATCGGCACTCTGCTGAGCATCTCTCCGAGGTTGCCTACCGCTGTGCAGAAGTCCTCGAGAGCCTGAAAGCACTTTGTGCACCGACTGCTTCACGTTGAGAACAATTGTGCTCTGCCGGAGCGGTTTCTAGCCGTCGAGCAGGCGAATACGTCACTTCGTGCGACGGTGGAGCGCCTTGCGCCGTTAGAAGCGGCGATTGTTACACTTTGGGTTTAAAAATCAGTTGCTGGTTCAGCTTCTGGATGGCCGAGCGCTTTTGGACGCTGCCCCGGCGCCAACGTTTCCGCGATCATTTGCGCCGGATTTCGACACGGCTTAAGTAAGCCCACATAGAACACCGGGTGTGTGCATTCTTTTCGGAATGTTCAGCGTATACTCAAGGCCTCGCTTGGCCACAACCTTAAAATGCCCACTAAACCGTGAACGGAGCTTTGTCTTTAAGTCGGCAGAGACTGCTTGTATAGGAAGGTTTTCAGCATTTGATAAAACCAGGTTTCTGACCTCAAAGTTTTCCACATTTCTTCTGCTTCCTCTTCTGCATGTTCTGACTTTCCGCCATTGCATCGCGAACCAGACATAAGTCACTTAGTCTGGTAGACTGTAAGTCATCGACTTCTTTATGCACGGTGAGCAGGATGACATCAGCTAGCCGTTCGGCTATTCTTACCCCACCAGACCCTGAGCCATGGGAGAGCGCCCGTCGGCGGGACGCGAGGATTTACAAGACCGTTCACGTAGAACAGCGTATAGCCGGTAGATGAATGCACTGCATTATTTAAAGCAAACTTTACAAGTGGCAACATGGCGCCTTAGCGCTTCGGCGTCTCAGCGCAGACGCTGCGATTACGCCTTCAACGGCGCAATCCACGCGCTCAGTTTGACCATTGGTCTGCGGATGGTCCGCTATTGACATAGTGAACTTGGTGCCCAGCACCCTGAAGATTGTGGACCAAGACTTCCCAGTGAGACGTGGGTCTCTATCAGAGACAATTGACTCCTGGAGTCCATGTTGTCGAAAGGTACGATTGACAAATAGCGTCGCTGCACCTACACGGTCGATACTACCGCAAGATGCGCCATCTTGCTTAAACGCCCCACAAACACCACGACACTCATGTTGCCCGCCGAGTCCTTCGGCAGGCCAGACACAAAGTTTGTACTCATGGACTGCCAACAACCGGATGGTATCGGTAAACTGCTCAGCAGCGGCGCCGCGTTCGGAGAGGGTTTCACCCTCTGACACGTCTCACATGTGTGCACATATGTGCTCGCTCATTTGTACAGCTTGAGCCACCAAAAGTGGCAACTCGCCGAACTGTACGTCTTCTCAGACCGAGTGACCACTGCATGGGGTGTCGTGGGCCTCAAAGAGGATACGGTTCTTATAATCCTCATCGTGCGGAACTACAACTCTTGGCGTATCTGTTGAATCGGTGCTATGATACAGCAACCCGTTATTCAAAAAGTATCAGTGTAAACGTGCGCGCAAACGCGCCGACAATGTCTTGTCCAAGTTTCCAAACTCCATAGCCTGTAGCACATACCATCACCCGCTTATGCGGCGCAGATCAAATCCGTCACTGACGACGTCACTGTAGTGACATGAGCAAGCTAATAATCGGGTCTGCGTGACAACGCATCGGCCAAAGCATTCAGCCTTCCTGGCTTATACTTCACATCGAAGTTATATTCTACAAAGAGTGAGACCCAACTGGCCATCCTCTACGAGAGGTGAGGCGACTGAGTCGCAGTGCGTAATGACGCATGATCTGTGTAGATCACAAACGGCTTAGAGCCAAGCAGGTGCACTCTAAACTCGACAAGTGCATACTTCATCGCGAGTAATTCCTTGTCGTGGACTGGGTAGCTCCTCTCTGCAAACTTATGCTGGTGGGATTCGAACGCAATCACCCGATCTCGCTCCTCGGCGTCTGCATGCAGCAACGCACTGCTGAAGGCAAAGCCCGAATCGCCACAGAAGGACAATCGGGTTCTGGCAACGCCAGTATTGGTGCATGAAGGATGCTGTCTATGACCCTGTCAAAAGCCTCCCGATGCTCGGTGTCCCAACACCATTTCTTATCCTTCTCTGGGAGATTGGACAATGGCCGTGCCATTTCCGCATAATTGGCGCTATACTTGTGCGAGATCAATAGCCTGGAGTTAAATTTGTAATTATTCTTGCAGTAAGTGGACTGCGATCCGCTACACTCGTCCTGGTTCGAATGCTAGCCTCGATGCAGTTCCCTATAAATATTCTTGACGCTTAACAAATGCGGCCTCGTTTGCCGGGAGACAGATGTACTTTAACAAATTCTGGCTGAGACTGTCATACCAGAGAATACTCAATAGCTGATGAGCGCCTTGAGGTGAGCCATAATCAGTAAACAAACAACATCCTTGTCTCATATTTTATGATTAAGTTTTGATCAAGATCCGTCACCCTTACCATTTCATTTGCTGCCATGCCCGATACATCGCGCATCACTAATGGTAGTGATACTAATCGCAGCATCTTAGATGTCGATGATCCCACTATGCAACGTACAATCCTGAGACACCACCGCCTCATATGTTACTGGCCCGCACACAAAGCTCTCACCCTCTTGACCCTTACGTATCGGCTTTGCACTCAAATTCACCGCTTTTTTAGTAAAGGTTTGGCGTATGCGGAAGGTCTTCGTATGAGCCGCACAAGTGCGGCTCATACGAAACGGGAATCGTTACATTCCGGCTCTGAGAGCCTAAATTTTTAAGACGTAATCGAACAACTCAGTCTTCTTAGCGGTTAGAAAAGAACGTATAACGCATGTCATAGGCTTGATTAAGTGGTGCAAATACTCGCGACATCAACTTGAGCTCTTTCCAAGGTCAAATGCTCGTTTGTTGTAGCGCCCATTCCCAGGCGCGACCGCCTGACTTTAGCATTCTTCACGCAATGCGCTAATGCTCTGTTTGGGGCACGGTTGAGCACATTGCAATCAACAACTCCAGGCCACATAAAAACTTTGTTTTGACTTTGCTCGAAGGTCTTGACGGTTAACAGAATTTTTGCTCTATGGAGCTCGGCAGAAGTCAGTGGTAGATTATTCCGGAAGTATGGGCTCTCACGCTGAAACCCGAATGCTCTCTTAATGTTTTGATCTGAATTATTGTAAATACTTTGATGACATAACCGATCCATTAGACTTTGCGTTGGTAGTAGCAAAGAAGTGGGATTTGCAGGTATTGTAATTACGGCGTTTTACCAGACCGACCGTGATAGTCACATTTCCGCTTCCAATCACGGACATATCGGGCAAAGAACGTCAGACTTCGAGTCACAAATATAACAACATAGCCTTTATGTGGGCGTTCTCTTTTTTTTCAAAAGAACATTGAATCTGACTGATAACCTTTATGATGCTTTTTAAGGTGGTTAAAGCTGCATGCATAGCCTCTTTCTTGGCAACGCTCGGTAGACGCTGAATATGCGTATCGTCTTACGCTAACTGCTAAGTTAAAAACTGCTTTATTTAGCAAATTCCCAGTTATAAAGCAAAACCTTTCTTGCCGTTCTGATCCAATATCGTCCTCAACGCGACCTCATATGTGTACTTTTGAACGAGTGCCACTAATAAAATGGTTCAAGAGAAGCCACGCTCATCTTCGCTGCATCACATGCTAGTTGCGCGCGATGATCGCCACAGCTACTTGCAACGTCTGGAATCGCCGATCGGTCCAGGAGCGTATACCATTCCGTCAACCTTTCATAACCCGTCTCCAAACTTGTGGTTACGCGTGGTGCATCGTGATTCTTATGGTCGAGAATTTTCTAGGTAAGCACACTAAATTATCAGCAACAATAATTGCAGAGCTTATCGCGATCGTGCGCTCATAGACAGAACCGGTCAAAGACTGCCAACAGTGTAATGGAGTCATCGCCCGAGTACGTATTTGACTTCTATTTTGCATTTGATGCAATGATCATTTACGAGTATTTGGTGTTGCAGTGTGTCGCACCAGCTCTGTCTAGCTATGAAAGCCAACATGCACCAATCTCGCCGCGACCAGCTTCGAAGGATGATACTGGTGATGCTGCAACGATATTGCATTTAATTAAATCTTCGTTTTGATTGTGTGTTGTGTGGCTGCTCATGTAAAGGCTGCTTGCTGGAGCAAAGATGAGAATGCGGCTTTGCCGTCTTCGACGGAGCGCGACCGTCATGCTGCAAGAAATGCCAAGGCGTTAAGCCCAAAACCCGTTTCAATAAGCAATTGTGCGTCACAACATACAACATCAAGCTCGCCAACGACTTCATCACAGAAACAGAGGGTGCCAGCGGATGTCACAGACATTTTAGAAGAATATCATGATAGTGTTGAGGTGGTGGAGGAGCGTTCGAGAGCTTTGCAGCAGGTACGCGTTGGGAAAATAGAGCTCAAGAGCAGTAATTAATTTTTCTTGTGATTAAATTGATGATATCGACAGCCCTCGATCATCAGCGTGCCGCTTTCATACCAGGACCTTCTTATGCGCACTAGCTACTTGGACCGGCTTCAAAAGCAGCAGCGACGGAAGCGCGTAGCCAATCAGTAATAACCTGCACGAGTTATACGTCATGATTCTGAATTCGACAGTGAGCAGGTGCGTCACAGTATCTGCCGCTAGTTGCTGTGACGTAATACCTCGAGTATAATATTTAAGTCAAATTCAGTAGATTTGAATACAATCTGAATACTATCCATGTCTCATCCATTGAAAGCACTGATTTATATCAAAGCTCAATTTAGATGCCGACAGTGTGATGTCATCGAGCTTTTCCTTTATTGACACTTATTCGCATACAAATTTCAAGTTAGTTAACTTAGACGCACGCACCTCAAACCAGCAATCCAGTAATCCCACGATTTCTATGGCATTTGAAATTTTGCAGCAATCCTGTCATCCACTAGGCATTAGGTCCACGATACCTTCAAATAGATCGATCATATCATGTCGGCCAAAGCAATTCGCGAATTTGACGGAAAGCGCATATTGTCCACAAGTTTGCCAGACTTTAACCTCAACAAATGCTTTGCTCAAGTGGCAGTAAACAAAAGTTTTGCTGGTCAAAGTCGTGAAGATTTCTTCAGCGTGATTGAAACTCAGAGCCCATGGCTCACGAAGCTAGGCGACATGAAGCTTGCGGTAAAGCCTGACCAACTTATTAAACGCCGTGGCAAAGCCAACCTGCTACTGCTCAATGCTACGTGGGCTGAAGTGCAAAATTGGGTCTGGGAGCGCATTAACAAACCTATTCAAGTAGAGACTGTTACAGGAGTGCTGACGCACTTCATTGTCGAGCCCTTTATAAAACACAATGCCGCTGATGAGCACTACGTGTGCATCGTGTCGAATCGCGATGGAGAGGACATTCTTTTCCATCACGAAGGTGGCGTGGACGTTGGCGACGTTGACAGCAAGGCTAAGCGCTTGCAGATCGGCATTGAAGACACTGTTTCCGAGGACGAAGTGTCAACTGCCTTGCTGTCGTCGGTCGAAGAAGCACGTCAACCAATTTTATCCAAGTTCCTTGTTGCAATGCTCGCCAAGTTCCGTGAATTACACTTTGTCTACATGGAAATCAATCCGATTGTTCTTGTGGGCAATCAGATTTCCGTTCTTGACATGGCTGCTAAAATTGACGAGACAGCCAGTTTTCTTGTTGGTGACCGATGGGGAGACATTGAATTTCCTCCAGCTTTTGGTCGTGCCAAATTTCCTGAGGAGGAATTTATTCAGGATCTAGACTCCAAAACGGGTGCTTCGCTCAAACTCACAATTCTTAATCATACGGGACGTATTTGGACAATGGTTGCAGGTGGTGGTGCCTCAGTTGTTTATGCAGATACGATTGCAGACTTGGGTTATGGTCACGAATTGGCTAATTATGGCGAGTACTCGGGTGCCCCCAGCGAGACACATACGTATCACTACGCAAAGACTATCCTGGACCTAATGACTCGCAACTTTGATGAGCGTGGTAAAGTACTCATTATTGGTGGTGGCATTGCCAACTTCACAGACGTTGCACTGACTTTTAAGGGCATTATTCGTGCTATTCACGAATATCAACAAAAGCTTAAAGACAATAAAGTGCACATTTGGGTGCGTCGTGGTGGTCCCAATTGCCAGGAGGGTCTGAGTGTAATGCGAGAGGTAGGCGAAGCGACTGGTGTGCCGATCGAGGTTTTTGGTCCCGAAACGCACATCACAGCTGTTGTTCCCATGGCTCTTGGTCTTGTAGACAAGCCTACATCGGGAGTCGGACTGCCTGTTGCCAACGCTGTTGGTGGTGCGAAGCCAATTTCTAACAAATCAGCTTCAAATGAAGGCAGTACTATCGTTAGCGAATATGAAGAGGCTGAAAGTGTCGATGTGCTCGAAAGCAAAGCCGCTGCTACGACAAAAGCACCTGTGGTTATACAGGATGAAAGTATTGTGCGTATGAATGATAAGACACGATGCATTGTTTACGGTCTGCAGCAGCGCGCTGTTCAAGGAATGCTTGACTTTGATTATCTGTGCAATCGAAAGACGCCTAGCGTTGCGGCTCTGATTTTTCCTTTCTCGCCCAACCATTATCTTAAATTCTATTGGGGCACATCAGAGCGTCTCATTCCAGTGTTCCAGAAGCTGTCGGATGCCGTCAAGAAGTTTCCGGACGTGAGCGTACTGATCAACTTTTCATCTTTCCGTTCCGTTTACCAGTCTACTATGGAAGGCTTTGAGCACAGCGACACTCTCAAGACGCATGCTATCATAGCGGAGGGCGTGCCTGAGCAACAATCGCGTCTGATCTCAAAGAAGGCGCGAGAGCTTAATGTCGGCATTATAGGTCCTGCTACGGTTGGTGGCATCAAGCCGGGGTGTCTACGTATCGGTAACACTGGTGGTATGCTTGATAACATTGTACAGTCAAAGTTGTATCGACCTGGTAGTGTGGCTTACGTGTCCAAGTCTGGTGGCATGTCGAACGAGCTGAACAACATCGTATCACAAATGACCGACGGTGTGTACGAGGGAGTTGCCATTGGTGGTGACAAATACCCAGGTTCCACATTCATTCAGCATCTGCTACGCTATGAGTCTAACCCAGAAATCAAGATGATGGTTCTTCTTGGCGAGGTTGGCGGTACTGACGAGTTCGCTGTCTGTCGTGCCATACAGTCGGGTGCGATTAAAAAACCGGTGATTGCTTGGTGCATTGGTACGTGTGCTAAGATATTTCCATTCGAAGTTCAATTTGGCCACGCTGGTGCTTGCGCAACGGGTGAATCGGAGACTGCTTCAGCTAAGAATGCAGCGCTGGCTGCTGCCGGTGCCATCGTTCCGGAAAATTTCGACCAATTTGGCAACGCTATTCGCAAGCAGTTCGTCGCAATGGTTGCGTCGGGTGCAATTGTACCGCGCCCTGAAGTTCCGGTCCCTCGGGTTCCTATGGATTATGCCTGGGCCAAGAACCTTGGGCTTATTCGTAAGCCTGCCAACTTTATTTCGTCCATTTCGGATGACCGTGGTGAGGAGCTGCGATACTCTGGTACTCCAATTTCTAAAGTCTTTGAGCAAGATTTGGGTGTTGGCGGCGTCATCGGTCTGCTTTGGTTTAAGCGCAATTTGCCGGCTTACGCTTCGAAATTCATTGAGATGGTGCTCATGGTCACAGCTGACCATGGCCCGGCTGTTTCTGGCGCCCATAACACAATTGTTACTGCTCGTGCCGGCAAGGACCTGATTTCCTCGCTCATTTCGGGTCTCGTAACAATTGGCCCCCGCTTTGGTGGCGCCTTAGACAAAGCTGCTGAGATGTTTGCGAGCGCGCATGACTCGGGTTTGTCAGCAGCAGATTTTGTAGTAGATATGCGCAAACAGAACAAGCTCATTATGGGAATAGGTCACCGTATCAAGTCGCTGTCCAATCCAGATAAGCGTGTGACCATAATCAAGGAATTTGCCAAAGCTAACTTCCCGTCTACGGATGTGCTGAACTTTGCTCTTGAGGTGGAGCAGGTAACGACGAAAAAACGCAGCAATCTCATTCTCAATGTCGACGGCTGCATCGCCGTCTGTTTTGTCGACCTGTTGCGTAATTGCGGGGTCTTCACCTTGGAGGAAGCGAACGAGCAGATTGAAAACGGTTGCCTCAACGGCTTGTTTGTGCTAGGTCGCAGCATTGGTTTTATTGGCCATTTCCTCGATCAGAAGCGTCTCAAGCAGCCGCTGTACCGCCACCCGTGGGATGACATTTCGTACCTGGACGATGAAATATAAGTATAAAAGTGATTGCAGATGTTGCAGAAGTAGAACAATAAGTTTTGAAAAGGAGCATTTCTTCAACTTGACTTGCACTTATTGCTACGCTTGTTCATTACGCACTTGCAGCCACAGGAATTGCAGCAACTGCCAATTTATGTTGCTCTGAAGCCTGAAAATGCAGTTGCTGAATGGCTTTTCGAATACGCAATCGGTGTGCGAATTTGGTGATACCCACCTCACTCATGGCTTGATCAACGTCGTCCTCACTCTCCAGTTGCGCCAGATCTTCTAATGTCATAAAGCCATGCTCTTTCAACTGTTTGGCATATATGCGGTACTCTTCTGAGCGAGATTCGTCGATCCCCGCGAGCCATTCGCCCAATACGCCGCCGTCACAGCTATCCAGGTCGTGGAGATCAAGCAGCACACTTTCCTCTCCAGTCTTCTCTGGTGACATAGCGTGAGCTATTACACTAACTTCGGATGCAAGCAGTATACCCATATTTTGCCGTCCCTCACTTTTGGCATCCATCGGCTCAGTGCTTTTAGAACGTTTTCGTGTCATCTTCGTTGACTTAAGGATCTGATCCAGTGCTCTTTCTGTATCAGATGCCAGGAGTGTAAACGCTCTCTCCGAGCTTGTTCGTTTCCAGTTCGGCGACGAGCTGCAATGTGCTCGCGCACGTTCCTGGATCTTGCGCTCCTTCCAGCGCGAAGGGCGTGCTGGCTGGTCAGTGGCCACAAGGCGTAATGGTATGGTTGGTATCGTGGATGTACCACCTTCCATCATCCTTCGACGTAGCTCAATCATTGCTGCATCCGAAAACCGTTCATCCTCCTTCAGCAACGCTTCTTTATGCTCTTCATTAAAATGTGGACGCCGCTGTCGCAAACGACTGAAGCACGTAATAAAAACTTCTGCCACATTAGATGCGGCCTCGGTCGCCAGCTCGCGGGGACTCAACACAAACGGAAGACTCAGTGCAACCACCATTTTCACGATCACACGTGCGCAGCCCGTCGGTGTGTCACTTGTCGTGTCCATATCTTTTTTATTTCTTTGGAATATCTCAAAGGCGACGCTCCAAGATCGTGAAAAAATTTATTTTCAATACTTTATAAAACAAACAAAAAAATTCCTCTATAAATGCAATTTCCTTAGATTTCAACTGAGACGGCGCGACGAAGCGATGCCTTAACAACATTGTATTTGAGGCTGGTTGAAATCTTAATGTATTCTTTGCCATCGCCAAGTATCACAGTGAGCCATTCTGGCACCAATGACTCAAGCAGATAAAGCTGCTCTTCAATTCTGCCCTTGATCGGAGCTCGGATGGCCAGTCTGCGCACCACTTCAGCCTTTGAGAAAACAGATTTCTTAGTGACAATCACCAACGACTGTAGTTGGTCGCTTAGCTGCGGCAATGTTGAAAGCATTCGTTTTTTCAGAGCTTCGGCATTTTTTTCAATCACAACCTTGCGGCAAATTTCCTGCTTACGAACTTTATTGATGAGCCAATCTGGTAGCGATTTCAAATTCTGCGGCACAGGCTTTGCCAGTGCCTCTTCAAACTTTTCTTGCGTGTAATTACTCGTTGCATCGTCTGCACGCTCATTGCAAATAGTTGTACGTAGGGACACTGGCGAAATTCCTTTGCGTGCTATCTCTTGTGGGACTTTTGGCAACGGGGCCCTCTCAATTTTCATGAGTTTAAGAGTTCGGTTGATTTCTTCGACTGTAATGTCTGGACAATTCTTCTTCATGGTCTCGACGTGACGCTCTACATATTCATTAGCTTTACAAAAGAATAGAGTGATACGAGCCTCCAGACTTTCGCAATTTTCATTTGGAGAAGGCAATTTCTGCTTACGTATTGTAAGCACTGGTGGTTGCTGCGCATAAAATCTGTCACCATCTCTCTCTTGCACCTGGCGACGAGCAGTTCGCGTGTTTCGCTTCCACTTGAGCGCATACGCTCCAGGTAATAGATGCATGATCTGCTGTAGGTGCTCAGACGTGAAACTAAGCTGACATGAGCTTTCTATTGCGCGCTTGACGGCGGCAAAGTCAGGTGTGTGTTGGTACAGCATCAATGCTCCAAGTCCAAACTCAAGGGCCGAAAAGATACGTCCTAGGACGTGTAAAGATGAGGGTGCGCGTGTGTCTAGACGCCGAGAGGCACCTAGAGGCTTGCAGGTCATATTTGACGATATTATGAGCCAATAGAAATCAAATTGATATTTTTTACAAAACGTCCTCGAGGGGACTCGAACCCCCAATCCCCGCCTTCGGAGGGCGATGCCTTATCCATTAGGCCACGCGGACAGCTTATAATACAAGAGTTACAATAAAAATATAAACATAAAATTGCTCATTTTATGAATTTGATTTTAGTGCTCAAGGCCAAATGCCTCATTGCTTATTGCCGTTACGTTCATTACCGCTGATGCAGCGGGGCTGCCGTGGCTCTAGTTTCGGCAGAGCCGCCAACATCTAAAACCCTAAGGTACTCCTAATTGATATACCAATACCTAATTAATATATGCATTACTTTTGGCAATCTTGCCACGTAATGGCTTCTTGTTACGATGTAGTCACATCATTGTGTAATCACACCAGCTTGTGTAATCCACACCTATGTACGGTCACACCATCTTGTTTGACCCGCTCTTTCATAACAAGGGTACGTGTAAATCCATTACACTTTCCCCCTCAAAATTGTAAATATAATTTTAGTTCACATTTAGCAGTCGCCTCATACGAGACTCGCGTCTCTGAGACATCTTTAAAACCAACTTTAAACATTCTTCGCTCTAAGAACCCCGTCCCAGTCTAACTGGCTCCGAGGGCGCCCGAGGGAAAACCCCTTCTTCTACTGCACAGGGTGTATCAAAGTACGTCCGCGGCTTCGTGGGAAACACATCCCAAGCCCTCGGCACCCGGGCGACATATTTTCACGTCGAGGAGTTGGAGGAAGTCGACTACGAGTCGGACACACTTTTCAGCATCGGATGATGAGGAAGATGAAGTGCGCCGACGGCGCGACGTGAGCCCGGCTCTAACCTTGCGGACATCAAGTCCACTCCCCAACCTCTCGGCTTCCGGTGGAAGTGGTATTATAACAGTCGCCTCGACAAGGCACAGGAACAGCAATTGGAGGCTGCTCATAAAGTGGCTCTTTTGCGCTCGTATTTACGTTCGGTTTAGACCCTCGTGTGGAAAACGGCTTCCGCTCGGTGGAATCCGCTCCTGAAACGAAAGATACCCCCACTCGATCGTTAGGCGTCTACGAAGTCGGGCCCCCGGTCACTACACAAGCTGAGCTTGATCAGTGGAAAGCTCTTCGAGCTCACTTTTTGGTGCCACAAGACATCCCAATGAATCAGGACCGCGTTTAACTTCGGGCTCAAAAAGGAGGCTCTCTTGTACCCGCAATGCGGACCATCCCTGGGGTGCTCGCCCCTGGCAAAACCGCTGCAGATGATGATGAGCTCTATGAGCGATGGGTGCAGCGGCACCGTAAAATTTCTTCGCCGTCTACCTTACAGCGAATACGAGAAAGTGGACGTGCGCTTTGGGCGTCATCTTAGATTTGAGTTTACCGAGTCAAAGGCCCAATGCCGACCTCCTGCGTACTGCGCCCTGCGACATATGGAACAATCCCTTACTCTCTCGCGAGCTTTGTGGTTGCTCACACGAGTTAGTCTACAACAATGCAGCTCATGGCCATAGCTTGAGCTCAGTTCATGGCCCTACGGCTTCCTGAGCTACTGCTGAAAAGCGCGGTGCCCACGACGACGCGAAACTTCAGGATCCTTCCGACCATAAGCGCCCGCGACATCTTGGCAGTCTTGCCGAAGTGGCACCTCAAACATCCAAGAGTTTTCGGAGTTTATGTATCCTTACCACTTCACAAGATATTGGGTTGAACCCCGTCGACGACGTCGACCCACAAGGCGTTCTACGCGGTAGTGGACGCCACTATTCTCATCGAGAAGAGTTGGCGGCGGGCGATGACGACTTGGCAGATTGCCGTCCGGTGACTCGCGGTGCTCTTCGAGCGTTGAAGGACATGCTCCGTCGTCATCGACACTCTGCCAGGCATCTCTCCGAAATTGCCTACCGCTGTGCGGAAGACCTCGAGAGCCTGGAGCACTTTGTGCTGCCTCACGTTGAGGACAATCGTGCTCTGTTGGAGCAGTTCTTAGCCGTCGAGCTGGCGACTACGTCACTTCGTGCGCCGGTGGAGAGCCTTGTGCCGTTGAAAGCGGAGACTGTTATACTCCGTGCTCCGAACCAGTTGCTGGCTCAACTTCTGGGTGGCCGAGCGCTTTTGGAATCTGCCCCGGCGCCAACGCTTCCGCGTTTTCTTGCGCCGGATCCCGACACGGCTTAAGTAAGCCCACATAAAACACCGGGTGGGTGCGCATCCTTCTCGGAAGGTTCAGCGTATACGCAAGGCCT
>NW_020189786.1:787977-788864 GCF_900000015.1 Plasmopara halstedii
GAGTCAAGCTCCTTGACTTTGATAGCGTGGAACTCTGTCTAGTCTTAGACTTGGATGCAAAGTATGCCCTCATCCTAGGAATGACATGGTTGGAACACCATGAATTGGTTGAAGGTCAAAGACCTTGGGCGCTACGCGCACGTCTCCTAGAAAGCTTTGGCGAGTCATGAACCCACCTCTGCCAGGAGACAAAAGCGCTACTTGCGAGAGCACTGGACCGTGTCGGTCAACCTGCTAGATATTGGAATGACCGAGTTAGTAGACACCAACGGTGCATTGGACAGCTTTCCCTAGCGTGGCTCGCGGGCTGATCTTGGAGTGGCATGTAACCCACTGAGCGATGATCATGTTTCAAAGCAGTCGCTGCATGTCATGCGTGACATGGTCGGCCGAGACATCGAGGGCGAGGCCCACGTGATGCACGTGAAGTGGCCCGTAAACCACTGAGCGCTGCTCAAATTTCAAAGCAGTCGCTGCATGTCATGCGTGACATGGTCGGCCAAGGGCGAAGCCCACGTGATGCACGTGAAGCGGCACGTTAACCACTGAGCGCTGATCGAGTAAAGCAGTCGCTGCATGTCATGCGTGAGACGGTTGGCCAAGGGCCGAAGCATCGAGGGCGAGGCCCTCGTGATGCGCGTGGCGTGGCACGAAAACCACTGAGCACTGCTCTTGTTGCGATGCAGTCGCTGCATGCCATTGATGGCGTGGCCAGACAGAGTCCGAGGCATCTTGGGCACGGCCCTTCAGATGCGCGTGGAAGGCACGTTATCCACTGGACGAAGACTGCAAGGTTAGCAATTCTTCGTCGGATGTTGTAGACATCATTGGAGCTCCAAAGGAGCGGAAAGTGAGGGTGACACCGGACGACGCGGAGTGCGTGTTCA
>NW_020189786.1:788874-788989 GCF_900000015.1 Plasmopara halstedii
TGATTCGGTGTGTCGGGAAATTATGCTCGAGGTTCCACGATGAAAGGATGTCAGCTGATGCTGAGGCGCTGAAAGCGCGGTTGGGTGACATCGTCACTGTTCGCCTAGCGACGGG
>NW_020189786.1:788999-789320 GCF_900000015.1 Plasmopara halstedii
CATCTTACTAATCGTTAAGAAGCCGAAATATGTAATAGTCAATCCAAGCGGAAAAAAGACGGTTGAAGGAAAATGAGCGACAGATCAAAGAAAACGGGATTCAAGGTTACCACACAAGGAGGTGAACAAGAACAGGATGTTCGGAAAGAGAGACGGAAGCGACAGCTACGAGAACAATGACGCAAATAAGAACATTGTTTCGAGGGCAACTACTTCAAATTTGGAAAAGATGAATCTCTGAAACGCGACTGACCAGACAAGATCAAAGGAACGATGAAGACGCAGACTTTGCCGTCAAGAAAAATAATTTGGCTGAGTATA
>NW_020189786.1:789330-792530 GCF_900000015.1 Plasmopara halstedii
TCACATTTTTGATTCAATTGTGAATTTACAATAAAACGACTAGCCGAAAGCACATCGTCGCGTCGTCGATAACCAGATAGACACAAGCGTCTCTCGCATAATAAAATTTATGTCCGGACTTCACAAGTATCCTATTGTGCATGAAATACACTATAATGTCAAGCAGTCGAAAAGATACACGAGTTTATTGATGTTGTTAATTATTAGAGCTCATATGACGTACGGTATGGCCATGTCAAACATTTATGCTGAAATCATGAATTCTGGCTTTATGAACGAAGCTCACTGCCATGGTGTTAAAAGTATTCCTCAGGAATGACTCCAGAGCCGCGAAAGTCTCTTACATGGCTGAGGAAGATAACATGCAGCATATCGTCCTCTAGATTTTAAGATTCGGGTATGTCTCAACAGCTTCTCTGGCGCTTCATATGAGAACAAGTGCTTATTGACCCAACACGTTAGAAGTCTAAGCATATTACAACCGCAACAGAAGATTGCTAGCCATCGTGATATAAGGTATAGGGGCGCACAACGGCATATGTAATAAACTTCTTCGAAATACATCCATCTGCTGCAAAAATAAATTCAATAACGGCTACCGGCCATACTGGATGTATGTGTTGTAGATCGTTAGGTATTGTAGTAGATGGGCGTGAATGAATATGGCATTGTCGAACTGTATGATGGCGGATTGTGATTTCGTTCGGATTGACGGATGCAGAGTTTTCTTTTGATAACGATGTCCGTGTTGAGAAAAGCAGCAGAAGACATCCTCTGTTTGTTCATTTAGAACGGATTTAAGAGCTGCGGTGGTGGCGGCTGGAACGGAAATGTGTTTGTTTGCCTCTAATTGTATAACATGATTATCATGTAGATTGGCCAGCACTTCGTCTTGAAGAAGTGGCTTAGACTTGCCTAGTACTTGCACATCTAAAGGGCAAACGATACCGACATTGCGTGACTAATCTCCATTTCTAATAGATCTTAAATGACAGTTGCTTCATTGGGCGACATGCATGAAAAGCCCGCAAAGATAAACGCCATCATTAAAGGCGGCCCTTAAGGCAGTGAGAAAAAGCCCCTTGGCTATTCCAAATTAAGATCGGCCATTCCATGGGCTGATATTGGAAATAGTTTTCTTCAATCGATGGGGATTATTAAAAGAAGGCTGGTTGGCTCTGACGCTGGAGTGAGGTCGTAAGCATAGTTGTGGAAGAGAACATGGACTGCAGCATATCCTCCGCTGGCTTTTTATCCGCGGGTATTTCCATTGAGATCTTAACAACTCTGTCAGAAAGTCAAACGGGATTGTGGAAGCCAACAATTTAACCAGAATGATGTCGTCAAAAGTAAAAAAAAGATGTTTTCTGCATCGATAGACGTAATTGAGTATCCACAACAGCGCAGAACTGTCTGACTTATCTGACTCATGCAAACATATACTAAATTTGGAAAACACAAGATTTGGGCGAATCTTTTTGCGTAAGAGATGATCCGTGCGCCAAGTCCACCGTATGCCAATCAATTCGTCCAGCATGCTCTCAACTTCTTGTTTTAAAATAACTTCCAGAAACTCTTGTAATGGAATCATCCTATTCCGAAAAGTGTGTGCGTAGCGCCTTCAAAAATCGAGCCTAGCGCAATGGGCTGTCACTTTTCGCAAGTCTCCAGTACCACGTGAAGTATTCAAGCCACGCCAAAACAGTTGATCCGTGACTTTAATGTCCACATGTCCACAGCCTTGAGCCCAAAAAAATTTTCAAAAATCTTTTCAAGGGAACCCTCGTTTTCTATCTATTGACTAAACACCAAGGCTTGAATGTATAATCCAATACCATGGTTCATTGCACATCACTCACGAATTCTGGGATGCCTTGAAGGTTATGAAACGTATCCATTACGTCTTTTGCCACAAATGGCTGTGTTTTTACATCTTGCGTCAAAAAGGCTAGCAGCTTTGTGTAATTTCTCAATACTGTCAACCAAAATGGAGAAAGACCTGTAGGCTTGCACATTTCTTAACCTAATAATAGCTTTTTTCAAGCTCAGCAATTAAATTTCTTCTAATCGTGTCTCCGGGATTATTGGAATGGGATGCTATATCGATCGACTGAGGTTGCGCGAATTGATAAGCAGACGATGATTCCATTCGAGGCTTCTTCACGGCGGGAGCTTCGTGTATCAACTCGTCAACTCTATCCATCAAATTTGTTGGAAGTTTTGGCCACTCTAACATCAACTTCTCGAGCATACTATCACCTTGCACTCTTGCTTCGTACCCTTTGTCGTCAAGATGGGCCTCATTCTTTACAGCACTTAAGCAATAGTTACGTGACCTTTTTAAACATTTTTGAGTTTTTTTTTGCAAATTGCGTTTTGTTGCAATGATGTCGTAAGTACAAACGGGAAAAGTTACTTTTTTATTGTTATGAATATTTAGCGAGGATCCTTATGTATCGGACGATTAAATTTTAGATGTTTCCGCATTTTATTTTTATTGTACATTTACAATAAAACAAAAAATTTTGCTAGCAAGCACATTGTCACGTTGCCGATAACCAGATAGACAAAAGCGTCTCTCGCATTATGAAATTGGTGTCCAGGCTTTTCAAGTATCATATACACTATACTGTCACGCAATCAAAAAGATTAACAAGTTTGTGATGTTGTCAAGAATTATCACCTTTGTAATTTGGAAAGCAATTATTAGAGCACAAATGGTGTACTGTAAGGCCATGCCAAACATTCGTTTATCGTATACACATGATTCTGGCCAAATCGACAAAGCTGGTGTAATATATACACTGCCACGGTGTCAGTAGTATTTTGCAGGGATGACTTCGGATGCCGCTTGGTGAGATACACCAATGAATACTGGTTGGACAGACAAAAGACGTCATAGGGATACGGTACGTGCCTGGCCAAGATTACGGACGCATTGATTACGAACGACAATATTAGAAGGGATTGCTGACGCAACGGCAGTCGCTGATAGGTTTAAGATAAATCAGGATCTATAAAGTGAGCCTAGTATATATAAAATGAGTGGCTTAGCGGTTTGCGAACTAAGGTCCTAAAATATATTCACTTCATATTTACTTTCCTCTACGAGCTTCTTCAAAGCCAACAGATGACAGCCGCTAGAAAATTCTTTAGCCCCACGCACTACACGATGTTTGTTACTTCCATTCGAAATTCGC
>NW_020189786.1:792540-794684 GCF_900000015.1 Plasmopara halstedii
TGCCGCAATATCAGTTAATACCGGAGGTGTTAGTGGTCTAGATGACGGAGCTGCTTTAGGTGTCGATGCCGCTGCCGCGATATCTGTCAATGCTGGAGGTGCTATTGGTCTCGATGACGGAGCTGCTTTAGGTGTCGATGCCGCTGCCGCGATATCGGTTAATGCCGGAGGTGTTAGTGGTCTAGATGAGGGAGCTGCGTTTGGTGTCGATGCCGCTGCCGCTGCCGCGATATCGGTCAATGCTGGGGGTGCTGCTGGTGTTGATGCCGCTGCCGCGTTGGGAGTCAATGCTGGAGCTGCTATTGGTCTTGACGCCGGAGCTGCGCTTGGTGTCGATGTCGCTGCTGCGATATCGGTCAATGCTGGATCTGCTACTGGTCTCGATGCAGGAGATGTCAGAGATTTTGCGATTGGATATATTCCTCACCGCTACTCAATATCCCTCCTTCATGGCCATTCGTCCGGTATAGGTGCTGGTGCTGAAGTCGGCGTTGATGCAGTCCTCAATGGCGAACATAATGAAGGAGTGCAAAAGCAAGAGAACAAGGAACAAGAGAAGACGGAGCAAGATAAGAACAAACAGGAGAATGAGCGAGAGCATAAGGATCAAGACGATCAAATGCAAAATGAATTAGATAAGAACGAACAAGAAAGAAAGGAGCACGAGCAAAAGGATCAAGAAAATAATGAACAAGAAAAAAGAGATCAAGAAATCAAAGATCAAGAAACGAACGAGCAGGATAAGAACGAGAGAGAGCAAAAAGAGCAAGCAATGAATGAACAAGAGAAGAAAGAGCACGATCAGAGAGAGCACGAACAGAATGGGCCTAAGCATGAGCACAAGGAGACAACTGATCACGAACATGAGCAGTCTGAGCATGAGCATAAGCAGATCGAGCTTGGGCATGAACAGAATAATCATGAACATGATCATGAGCAGCCTTGGCAGGAGCAGGAGCAGATCGAGCTTGGGCATGAACAGAATGATAATGAAAATGATCAACAGCAGCCTTGGCAGGAGCAGGAGCAGAATGAGCACGAGCATGAGCATGAGCTGGAGCAGAATGAGCACGAGCATGAGCATGAGCATGAGCACGAACACGAACACGAACACGAACACGAACACGAACACGAGCAAGAGCATAAAAACAATGAGCATTCTGAATATAATGCGTACGAGCACGAACATGAACAGATAGAGCATAAGGAGCACAAGCATGGTCATGAGCAGAACGAAGTGGAACAAATAACTCGCCTACTTCGTTTCAACATTTAAATGTCATTGACGCATTTTAACATGGTTTTCGAATGAAATAAGGTCTTCTTATCATGTATTTCATTTTTTTGCGCTTTTATCAAAACAAATCACTGTCCACTAATCTCTATCAAATAAAAATTTAAATACGTGTAGTAATTTTTAGGCAAATCACTGCATAGAAGAAGAGTACGGAACTTTGAAAAGAAGTAAACGAAAAGGTTTAAATATACTATTCGTCGAAACAGAATTGTTTCTGGTCGAGCTAACTAACAGTGTTAGTTATTCAAACGGCTTTCAGTCCCTTTCGTGATAGAAGCATACACGCCCATCCTCTGTACGTTTGCTCAAAAAAGCTACATCTGTGCAGAGTGCTCGGCAACCCCGTTGTATCTTATAGAACTTGCAGTCGTTCCTTCGTCCAGGTCGTGGAAGAATTGTGTCCTCGAGACGATGGAGCATGGAATGTTCAAATGTCTGTCGTTGAAACAAGTAGACAAACTTGACGTGCTTTTTCTATCTTAGATCGTGATGGGTCTAGGGAAATGGTGATTGAAGGACCGAAAGCAGTAATTGCACGCATGGAGATGCTCATCGTCCTGAGAATTGCGCTAGTGAGGCACGTTGAAAAACATTCCAACTGAGCATTGGAGAAAGAGAGATGGTTCTCACGTCAATATTACTGACGTCGAGCGTTCAGGTATTTGAGTGTCAAAAAAGATAAATCCTTCCCTGGGTGATGGGAGGTGAGACGACCGTTGATTTGACCTTCCACTTTTCAATTTGCCGGCTATCCCACAAGTTGAATTCAAGAAGCCTCTCCCAGCTCTGTAGCATTCTCAGCCTCGACTTTCCTTATGGACAAACAATCACCCCGAACTTTCCTCGA
>NW_020189786.1:794694-800654 GCF_900000015.1 Plasmopara halstedii
TGGGATGGTACGTGAGAGGGAAGTCGCCATTCGACACACATGTATTGTATCCGCAAGCCAAACGGCAAGTGACGAATCGTTCATGCTTACAGTATGCTCAACGCTGCTACCATTTCGACACAGACGTCGATTCCTATGAAGAATGTCCTCCATAACAACATGGTTGGATGTACAAAGTACAGCACACCCGACTTGGTCGATGAGTATTACCAATTGCTCATGAGAGTGAGTAGTTTTCTGCTTACAGTGGTGAGTCTTTCGAGCGGGATGCTCTGGGAATGGCTGGTGATGCCCAAGGGTTGTCAAATGCACCAGCAACATTTAAATCGTCTTGTGACGCAGTTGTTCTGTTCCATCGGGCGTATGCACAGACATACTATGACGATATCTTCTTCCACAGTCGTGCGGGGCAGTGGAGGACTGATGAGGAAAACCACGTTTGAGAGCGGTGCTCGAGAGCATACGTACTTATATGCTGTATGCTAATGCAGATAAGAGCATCTTCGGCGCGGAAAAAAACTCAGTTTAGGGTGCTTCATTGGAAAGTGTGGCCTTCTGACAGATCCCGCTAAGGTCAAGGCCACTGTGGACTAGCCGGTTTAAAAGAACCAAAACGACTTGCGCAAGTGGCTTGGCTTCGGAAGCTACCTGCACAAGTATAGCGAGAATTATGCGGAAAGGTACGAGCATAGTCGAATTTCCTTGAGAAAGATGCGAAAGGGTGGCAGTAGGACACTGAGCATCGGGAGGCTTTTGACGGTGTCAAAGACAGCCGCCTTCCTGCACCAATACTGGCGTTGCCAGACCCCGCTCGTACTTCTAGCTTCGTCCGTGGTGCTTTGGAAATTGCCAATTGCTGTGCACTGCTGCAAGCTGACGCCTAGGGGCAAGATGGGGTGATCGCGTTCGGTACTCTCCAGCTTAAGGCTGCTGAGACGAACTGCCAAGTCCACGACAAGGAATTACTGGCGATGAAGTATGTACTTGTCAAGTTCAGGGTGCACCTGCTCGGCTCAAAGCCGTTTGGGATCTTCCTAAATCATGCATCACTACGCACTACGACCCAGTCGCCTCACTTCTCGCAGAGGATGGCCGGCTGACTCTCGCTTTTCGCAGAATATAATTTGCCTGCACAAGTGAACGCGGAAGCGTTGGCGCCGGGGTGGCGCCCCACAGGCGCTTAACAACCCAGAAGCAGAATCAGCAGTTGCTTTTGGGCACGGATGGCAACCATCTCCGTTTCGAACTACACCAGGCGCTCCACCGTCGCACAAAGTGACGGCTAGAAGCCGTCTCAATAGAGTGCGATTGCCCTCAACGTGAGGCAGTCGCTGCACAAAGTGCTCCATTATCTTGAGGTCTTCCGCACAGCGGTGTTAGATTCACAGCTTCACACACAAATAACTTTGCACTGCTCAAGCTCAAGAAGATACTTAGAATATAATGTAGCAAATTAATTACAAGTATTTATTCGTTTTATCATCCATGATAACAGAACTCTGACTAGCAAATGCATGGCATCATTTCTTTCGTATTGGTTTCCAATCTGTTCCGTTCTCTGTTTCTCTACGAGGCATTCAAACAATTTGAAACGTGATTTGTTTCCTTCCGTCACTTTCAAGAGATGATTATCGTTTGCTATCACCTGTAGGCTTGGTTATTATATTCTCATCGAAGGTCAAGACGCGCCTCAATCTGCGTTGTTAGTTTAGCGGCAGTTTTTTCAGGGAATCAAAACATGCGGTAAATAAAAGTTTATTTTTTGTCTTGTAACTCTATGTGGCGTTAGCTAATGTGCCAGCACGCAGCAATCCTTTGGTGGTAACTACACCTTCTAAAGCCCCGTGGTCGCACACGAAACAGTGATCGCAACGCAGCATTGTAAAAATCATATGAAGATCATCTAATGGCGTATTACTTGAGATGGTCATAGCCATAGGACGGATAACGCATATACGCCCCTCAGTGATTTTCACGGCAGCGTTCAATTTCTCGGCCTTGGCACTGTCCCAACCTTCGTTTAGCAGCCCTAACATTTTTTCGTCGTCCATTAGGAACGGAACATTGCCACGTCCATTTCCAATCAGATGTGGTCTCTGAGTTGATAAAGCATTGTACGTAATATCGAACGATCCCATGCCATTAAAGCCACCTGTATTATCAGTTTGCGTATTCAGTGTAAATTTATCCTTCAGTGTGGCCCAAGAAAGCAACGGCGTATTTTTCTGAATAGTTTCACCCAAATCCATGTCTGCTCCAGTTAAGCCGTTCAACTCATAGTAATTTCTCACAAACCTTCGCAGCTGAGAACCGCTCACCACGCCGAGCAAGATCATCCTTGCTTCAGTATCAACAACTGGTATCTCGTGGTGTGGCAGTCTTTGGAGCGCGAGCAAAATTCGGGCGATGGTCGTGCGTTTCGTAATGTAAACTAAGCACGGCTCTGCAACATCACCTGCCGTCGCCGTCGAATCAAGATCGACAAGTGGCAGAAAAGGCATTCCATTAACAATCAACAGGGTGTCATACACGGACTTTTCCCGACCCAAGCTAGAAACTGCCATCGCAGCAAGAGATGCACAAAAAAGCGGAAGAATCATGGACATCGCCGCAGTAATTTCCAAGGTTATAACTGCAACCGAAATTGCTCGAGTGGCTGCGGTGCCGAATGCCGCAGCTCCAGCTAATGCGTAAGTACCGGGAATGACATTGAGTTCGGGAAAAATCTGTGCGACAAACTCTCCAAACATGCGGCCAAATGCAGCACCGGCGAGAAAGGTTGGCACCCAAATGCCAGTAGGAATCTTGAGTGTGATGCACAATGGCAGTAGGAACATGAACACCGCGGATAAAACGGAAAGTGCGTAGTACTTGGAGATCACTTGCCAAGCCGGTGGAAGTTCGCCATCCGTAAACAAAATGGCGAGGTCGTCCATCGAATTTGCTCTTGTATATTCACCAGGAACGTATGTAAGCACAGCAGTAAGTACCGACACAACGAATGGATCGATCCAGGTAACAAAAAAGTATTTCCATCGTTGGGAAGACTTTCGAAATGCACTCCTTCGCTCGGCAATTTTGCGCAGAAACCACATCATGGCAGTGGAGAGCAGACCCAAGATCATGCCAAGCAAAATATACAAAGGGATCTCCCAAATTGTAAACGGACGGATAGGAAAGTGCGTTTTCAACACTGCTTGTGTCGCAAGATTGGCTTCACTATTAGCCAGCACAAGTGTCAAGCGTAGCATCACTGCTCCTGATACGGCACTTATAAACGCTTTGATGTAATTTGACATGAGATAGTAGGTGGACGTCACCTCCATGCTAAAGAGAACACCTCCGATCGGTGACGAAAACAGTGAAGATACGCCTACAGCACAGGCTGCAGCCAGTAATTGAAGTCGGCCATTAAGGTGCACACTAAATCCTTTAAATATAGGCATCTTTAGCAAGTGGTGCGTGACGCTGGACATGATGTGAACGAAAGCTCCCTCAGTTCCTACAATTAATCCTGCACCAACAGCGCACACCAAGCCGGCAACTTTTACAAGAAAAGTTGAAAAGTCAAAATATCCAGGCAGGTACATTCGTGGATCAATCCCGGTCAGAATCGATTTCATTTGTGAGACTCCAGAACCAGCAGCAACTGGTGCGAGCTGAGTGAAGAAAAGCCCAAGACTTGAAAAGATGAGAGTGTGAGCAATCCAAACAATAAGTTTAAGTGTGTAATTTGGGGCCAGGCCCACAAGTGTTTCTCGTAATTCGATGAGGTAATTGTACAGCACTCGAATACCGTATATCATTGGTCCCCCGATGACACCTAGCAATATAAGAAAACTGTTTGCCTTCAACTGACGTCGATAGTATCGTAATTTGTTATGAGCTCGACTTCTCTCTCCTCCAAAGAGAGATACGCCTGAAATTGACTTCCTACCGCCATAGTCCCGAAAAGTCTCGAGATAGTCGGATCCATCACTTTCATCGCGATTGCATGCAACTTCGAGTTCGGTGGCGATCTCGTCTGTCAGTAAACCAGCAATAGAACTAACCTCACCGTTACCGGGCCCATTCAAGCTATAGCGAGCAGCACGTTGCTGAAATTCATGTAGACTACCGATCCGTCCAGTGCTTCGTTCATAGGATGGCAGCATTCTCTATGTCCCTTACGCTGCCTTGTCTTTTGCAGTGTGTCGTTTCCGCTTAAGCAACAGTCACTGCCCCGGCAGCACTTGCCCCTAATCTCACCTTGTCCGACTACGATCACGCCAGCGTACAATCCATTCGTGAATTTTATAATTTAATTTAATATACTCTTAATTCAGAGCTACTATCTCACCTTTTAGTCCGAATATGTTTCAGAGCCAGCTGACCCAATGAACTGGGCTAAATAGGAAGTCAACAATGCAGCCTTAGATATCCTCACATAAAATGGTAGCTAGCAAGCGTATGTCGTCAATCGCAACATAGAAATTGATATACTTTACAGCAACAGCATCAAGTCCAGCAAGTTGGAACAGCTCGACTTTTTCTATTCAGATGAAAGCCTTCAAATAGTCCAATCAACATAATTCTTACTATTATGCTCGTCAAGAAGCAAAAAGCTCTAAAACGTAATTAACTGGCTTCCTGCCTAACCACTTGATGCAAATTTAAATGCAGTGTTACCTTGTTTTAGAAGCATCGAAGTCTCTTTGCCGACGTACGTTTCAACATGTGTTCTGCGGCCCAGGTTGCACTATTTACGATGTCCCTATTTTTCTATTCTAAATCGCTCTATGAAACGGGTAATTTTGTGAGCTTACTACTCTTACACTTTTGGTCAAATTGTATTGAATTTATACTGTATATTAGCAAGAATTCACATTGCACTTTGGTGTAACTGTAAATATTCAGAAGTATCGAAGTATCGGTATTTATGAAGATGATGAAACTCCGTAAAGGAGCTGAGATCAAATTAGATGAGAAAAATGTATTACTACTTTAGATAGATATATACGTACTCTTAAACATATATACGTACTCTTAAAATACCAGAGCTAACAATAAAGCTGGAGGATCGAGGTTCAGCTCCTAGTGGAGCATATAAACCTTCGTGCGTTTTTTGACATGGACTTTACGAATCGAAGCTTCCACTACACAAAACGTACGACAGCCCCGTTGCACTTGTTTCATGTCCTCGGGGTAACTAAAGCAGCTTGATAAGCTGATGTCTGTTATTGGTCCCGATGGGTTAGAGACAAAAGGGTCGGATACGATGATCGCTCGCCGGGAGGCGTTCGCCAGTTATAAGATTCACCTTAGTGAGACAAATCAGAAGCGCCCCAACCAAGCGCCGGTAAAGAGCAGATAACGCATTGTGCAGCGGGGCTGCCGTAGCAAAACGCTTGAGGAAGCGTACTTTAGGTCACCGACCTTTCGTTCTATACTTAAAACAAGTATGAGTAAGAGGATCGCAATCCGCTTACCCAAGGCTAATTACTCTTCTGCTTAAAATTCAAAACTGATTTTTATTAATCTTAGATTCTAATTTTTAAAAGTTTAGATTTTTTTAAAAATACAATATTTATAGTAAAATCGATATATATATATATATGCATGACTACTGGCTACCTAACCCCTTACCGTATTCTTGTTTGGGTGTGGTCACACCATGCACATCTCGCGTGACACACACACCCCTGTTATCAGGGTTCTTGTAACCCCGTTACTTCCTCCCCATTCAAATTGAGAACATTTACGTTTCCAATTGATTATTGCCTCAACGAGGCTCGCGTGTCCGCTAGACACTGCAACTTATCGAAACGAATTCCGTGCTCAATGAGCCCTGTGTCATTGGCACCGAAATCTCCAAGTGTCGCTGGTTCTGACGGCGAGCACGGGCAGAGCCCAAATTCGTCTTCCGCACTCGGTGCAACGTCGGACAGTGCGTCCGCAGCACCGAGGGGTGTATATCCTAG
>NW_020189786.1:800664-814687 GCF_900000015.1 Plasmopara halstedii
ATTGACATCATATCCGAACAGATCCAAACTAGTACGCTGTGCTATACTGCACACAGAAATAAGGCATAAATTAGCGCCGAAAGTACACCTTGTATTGTTTCCTGAGCATCCGTATTATTGTATAAAATATTCACTACAATAGTGCGATTCCAGATTAAAAAAGGGTCAATACTCTATTGACAATCCGAAGAGCTGAAAGTAATTGTTGTGGTATGTAAGCCTTTTATACTGTCCCATCCTATATGATGATGATTCAGATCACATACGACTCTATGGTTTTGGCGCACCTGCACAAATAATTCGATTAAAAGAACTATAGGCGAGCCGATAGTTCTTTTACGATGATGCCCACGAACTGCACATTTGACTGTTGTATCAATGAATACACTTGCTTATACTACGACTTTTAATGTATTGCATGCTACCTATAGTTCCTCAGACATTTTAAATTACTCGGCATGAGTAAATGACTAGAGGTTGGACACCATGGCGCAGCATCAAATCATTCAGAATTTCGTGATATTGTAGCACAAATCATCTAAGATCTTACAACAACAACCGTGTGACAGTAAATCGGTTTGATTGTGCAAAAGAACCGTAATGAGCATATAAGCTTGAAGGAAGTCGTTCGAAAGTTTAATTGAATGTGGTAAAGCTGGTTGAGAATATAACTTTGAAAAGAGGTCATCAAAAGGACTGACGCTGGACTAGTGTGTGTGATAGTAAGGGTAACCACTACAAGAAAAGATAAAGAATGAGCCACTCACTGGGACTGTACGGTCTGCGACCCCACAACACAAAGCAATGGCTGGTCAATTGCTGCTTGGTCGTAAAGGTGTTCATTGAATGCTGGGAAGAGCGCCACGGCTATGGACCTCAGATAGCACGCACGAGTGCATCCTCCAACACAGGAAACAAAGCGTCGTGATTCATCGAGAAGGATTTTGCCCACTTAGTTTTGTCTTTGCATTTTTGCATTTTTGTTGTAAAATAATTTTAAGCTCATTCTGGATTTTTGCTGGTCCCAGATGAATCTCTGGACTTTAGCCGGAACTCTCCTCGCGATTTTGCGTGTGTGTTCTGCTCAAAAAATTGACCACGACAAAATCAAACCTATTGAAGAACACGAAGCGGTCAATGTTACAGAAAAACTTGCTTTCAGGTACAAGCCGTCGCTGGCGGTTACGATTATATTGTGTGCCGGGTATCCTGCTGTTGATTCCGATGGCAATTTCTCTGGTGGACTTAAGCCGACAAATGGAAACAACGGATGCACGAATCCTCCACTGGGTAGTCAAGTGTATGTTCGTATTCGGAAGTACAAGGATCTGTGGGCCATCATGTATGTTTGGTACTTTCCAAAGAGGTTTACATCTCTTTGGCCCAAAGCTCGTCATGACTGGGAGCAAGTGGTTATATGGATTGATGAACTCACAGAAACGCCGAATGTTAAATTAGTTTCTGCATCTTACGGTGACGATTACTCAAAATTTGTCCCAAAAAAAAGCGTGGATTCCGGCCCGACGTTTCTTCTTCGAGTTGAAACATTTGGACCTCCAAGTTTGACCATTACATTCTTTCCTGAAGATTATAATCTTCTTGACTATTCTTCTCCTTATTACATTATCTTGTGGGAGCAACTACCGGAACCAGCTCGTGCAGCTTTGAGCGATGACAACAATTTTGGAGATGCGAAATTTCCGCTCAGGGATGATCAAATCGATCAACATCTTGAAAAGGCGTATCAGACAGAAGATGAAAGAAACGAAGACCGTTGAATTGATAGTCCTTATGTGAATATTTCTTTCATTAATCAATAATGTACATCACTTTTTTCCGTTTATTTTCAAAAGCTCAGAAAATTGTGTGTGGCTATGATCATGTGATAACAATTCAGCTGATGCTGATTTGTTGGTGTGAAAAAGCTTCTTATGCTCCTGTGTCTTTGACCTAGCATTGTCATAATTAAACCAGTTTATTTTTTGTAATGATGTACGATGTTAATCAAGGACAACACTTGCTAAGTACCCCATATTGATCTATAAACACCGAATAGACAGGCTTCGTGGTTTAAGAGGGTTGAACCCTCAAATATGAAAGGATAGCCGCCACATCATAAGAGCCTCTGCAAGTCAGAAAATGTTTGGACATTACGAGAAAGTATAGGCGAGTTATGATAAATAAACAAATTATTTAAGCTGGCTAATCTGTGCTCATTTTCTAGAGGAACACATGTAAAATCTGGACATGAAAAATTGGAAGCTGCAATATCGCTCTACAACTAGGTAATTACAAACAAATTTTCCATGGTTTCAAAAGCTATCTATTTCTCAAGGTACCATTATTAATGCAAAATTTCAAATTTCAACGTGAAATTAAATGATCATTACTACAATGCCGAATCTCCTTACCGCTGGAAGACGTCATATTGTTATGTCGTTGTTTCATCTGGAGTGCATCTCACTTTAGTTAATTGTATTGACTCTTTGTTCATCAAGCTGTTCTATAAATTAATTCAAATTGATAACAAACTTTTTGTCATCCAATTTATCATACTTAAATACACGGTAACCACTTCAATGCCTTTGTGTAGAATCTTATATATCATGGTCACAGACGTGCATACATGAATCAATAGCTCAGACGTAAAAAGAAAGTAGTGTATATAAGAGTATAGACAATTTTGTATGTATGCTGTGCTTGAGTCTAAAAACCAAGAATAGAATTTCTGAGAGGACGTTGGATAAAGTGTGACCAAAATGGTAATTGTCTGACATCGCAGAATATTAGCCAAAGCCAAATCAATTTGATTTTTTTTTGGTAACATGCATTTCTGTAGTGATTTGTGATACAGTCTGTTTACGATTTAAGGACGCCATCGGTGCAAAACTGTTCATGTTCTTATAACGAGAGGCTCAGAAAATTATAAAGACGGTACTTTGTGAAAAAAGTGAGCTAGCTGGCTGATTTTGAAGATTTTCCATAAGTGGTTTTCGAAGGTCAATCAATTGTACAACTCACGCCATCACTTTTAATAATATTCACAAGGTTACCTCCGCCCGCTGGTTGTGCAGCTAGAGGGTGGTTACTTGCGGAAGACTCGCCCAGTATCCCAGCAAAGACGACCTTGTGAGTCGAGGGGGAAAGTGACTTTTGACACCACCTCCGTGCTCTCCGCAGTGAAAAACCAAGATCTCTGGCTGCTTCAATCCCGCCTGCAGCATCTCTCATATATGCGTCATAATCACAGCGATGTCGTGCCCACTCTGGCTATGCGCGAAAGCGTAGACAAAGATGAGTTGGGACACGAGCAGTGAGAAAGGCCCGTTTCACCTACGGTGTTTGACAACTCGGATAATCCGATATCCAAAACATTGACTGCCCGGGCCCGAAGCTCGCGCCAAAAGCGCTTCTGCTTCCTAGCAGAGGTGGGCTCATGACTCATCAAAGCTCCATCAGGAGGCGTGCGCATAGGGCCAAGGCCATCGAGCTGATATAAATCCATGGTTCACATTGTTCCAATTATCCATACCAAGGACGAGGTCATACCTTGCATCCTAGACAAGCCTAGGCAGCGTTCCACGCTATCAAAGTAAAAAAAAACGAGATCGACAGGGACCCTCGCTACTGTGACCCAAGTCCCCGTCGCTAAGTGAGCAGTGATTGTTCCACCGCGCTTCCAGCGCCTCAGTTTAAATCTGACTTCCTTCGATCATAGAGCGTCAAGCATGATTGCCCGAAGCACCAGAATTGATATGGATTTTTCATGGCTTATCAAAGCCCTTTACGGTCGCTTTTTCGACCAGTAACCCGGCTTGCACACACGCTTCGTGATCAAGAGCACGGGGTCTTCGGGTCTGGACCCTGCTCTATCGCATTGAGACTCAACAATACTCAGTTCACCCCCAGTCACCCGCGCCTACTCGGATTTCTCGTTTTTCCACGTCATACCAGATTGATGAGAACCGGGACGTTGGTTCGACAAATTTGTGCGCGCTTTGCGCATGAAACAATATCCGAGTGTGACAGGTGTCTCCACAAACAAAACACCGTCTGGTGTTTACCGCTGCTCAGCAGCTCGGAGCTCTGCCTCCTCTATCTACCATCAGCTCAGGCCCGCTCGACGAGCTCTGAGGACATACATTCGGACCAAGTCGTACCGACGTAAAATTGAATTTAGCATTCAATGCTATGTTTACCGCTTCTTCACATGAAGACGGTTGCACACGAAAGACTTTTATTCTGGCCACGTCAGCACGGAGGCTCTCCATAAAGACGGTCACTGCGACCACCTCGAGGAGAGGATCTGCTATCACGGCAATAAGAGCTCTCAACTCTTGGAAAAATCCACCAACTCCTTCTTGCCCTGTCAGGCAGCTAGGAATCGCGATCTCGAACGATATGCCTGGTTAGGCGGCTAAAAACTCGCAGAAGATGACGCTTTAGCTCCGTCCAGGAGGGAGACACAGCTTCAACCTAAGCACCGCGCGTTAGTGCCCATTCTCGCGCTCTGCCCCCGAGCTTGAAGATAGCTAACAATGCGCGCTTTTGTTCGTTTTAGATAATAACGGATGTCATGGCCATCCCGGACTCTCTTAACCGGAGCAGGAGGTCCTCTCCATCCTTACACTCGAAGGTATCAACGATCCCCATAAGCGGCCAGAGTCGGAACGAATCAACCGTCGTTGACGGTGGCGTCATAGACGCAGTCGACGCTGACAGCTTCTGCTGTAGATGCTTTAGCGGATCATTTTCATATTTTGAAGCGCCTCTATGCGCGCTCATGGCCTCGGGCCCTTGCGCAACAAGGTGCTCCACGCCCTCAAGGCCCAGCATAGACATCAGCTAATTGAGCCCGTTCTGCATGCCCTGGAAAAAATATGAGTATTTCTCCATTCTTACAGAGGGTCAATCTTAACAACTCGATCGTAGATTGACTACAAGTGCGACCAAGTGCAGCGGGGCTGCCGTAGCTGGAGAGCTAGTAACATCAATTAAGGGTAAAGAGAGTCTTCCGTTCGAAATTATTAACTGTATTTGAATATTTGAGATGCGGCATAGCCGCCAATATTAATGTGGAAAAACGTAATTGATATGCATTATTACTACTGGCAATCCTGCCACGTAGTGGCTTTTGTTGTGGTGTAGCCACACCACTGTGTGAGTACACCAGCTTGTGTAATGCTCTTTCATGTACAATCTCACCATCTTGTGAGACCCGCCCTTTCATAAAAGGGTATGTGTAACCCCGTTACAATATTCGTTAATTTAGTGTCTGTCGGCATATAATTTATCATCCCTTTCAACAAGGTGGATCCCACCACATCCTATTGTTCATCTCGATCCGCCGTTACCATCGAATGTCATCATATATATGCAAACGACCACACATATCGCATGTTAACATCTTAGCGAGCTTCACTTCGGTCGCCTGCATAAAAAGTAGTCTCGACTATTTGAGCTGTTAAAAAAATTAATGAGGTATCAAATTACTGTAGCGTCATCAATTTAGAGATATCAGTTTGCAAAACTTTGCATGGAATGGTATTTTCAAAAGCTTGATGCACTTGTTTATATAAATCACACCATGGGTGGGGAGATCCTCATAGAGAACTACGTTCCCAAACAGATACAAATACAAGTGTTGCGCATGCAAGGACTTACGCTTTAACTTAAAGACGTTACACTGGCACCATGTATCTGCTATTGATACTTTTTCGTGGTAAAGCTTTTTTGGTTTCATATTCTTTATAATCTATATAGTCTCGATTACTATAGCAGTTTGACAATTGATTAAGACCTAAGAAACTGGATGAGTATTAATGCGAGATTGTTACCGGGCGGTTCCGAAGACATTATCATATGATCATATTTCGAAGAAGACAAGATGTCATTCAACGATTAAGATTTGCCGAGATTTGGCGTTGATTCAAATTTGTAGTGGCTTGCCACACGATGCAGCGAAACTTCTCGTCATGATTGATATATTTTTGCGTTGCGATATATCTTGATAGGCTTGTACTTCAATTGTATTTCATCTGATGCTGAAATGCAAAAATGATCAAGATCACGGATTGATAGCAACATAGATACAAACCGCATCGACGTTATATTCCGCAAAGAAGGTTAACCAGCTAGCCATCCTCTGCGAGAGGTGGGGCGACTGAGTCGCAGTGCATAGTGACGAACTGCGACTAAAGACATCATCTAGTGAGCTTCTTAGACAGGTAAATGGGACCCAACGCTCATGCACACCCGAACAATGCAATATTAAAAATTGTTGAACGATTTGATATGAGAGATTGCAGCTTTTGGACCTTTCGTCGCCATATTTTGATATTATCGAGACCAGAGAAAGACAAAAGTTATTCAAGCCAGTCTACTTGACCTGGGATAGGTGATTAAACATTTGATGCTCCATCTCCATCGAAAATACTGGTTTCTACGTATTAGGCGTTGGGTTGACTAGTACTGCCACCAAGTGCACCGAATTTTTCCGTGCAATTTGCTCAGAGGAAGCTTAAAGTTTCAAAATCCGGGTTACAGCTTGCGCTTTCGCTTCTACCACGAGCGTAATCGAGTGCCTCTACCAATACTTGGAGCTTAATTAGCTCTGATATTCTACTAGCTTATAGAAATATTGCCCATACTGCTTAGAATGATACATTTTACTATCTCTTGCAAAAAATCAAACTTAATTTCTGACGTGTGGCTAGATTCCACGGACCCCACCTCTTTGGAGGTTCGTCATTTTTATAAATACCGAAATTTCGGGCAATAATGAATATGCACGAATACACCATGTGGAAGGTGACTTTTGTGCAAGAATATCCTATTATACTCAAGACGTTTGTACCAAATGGAGCAACATCACTAAATTTCGGTACTTACATTTTTGAGATCTACACAACGTATGATTTGTAAACAACCAAAACAGGAAATGCTCGAAAGAACAATTTTACATCGACTACGCTTACAAGAAAAGCAGTTCAGAGGAGATTTAAGCCGATATAAGTTGATGCTTGTTTTGGCAGAGAAGCTTCATCTACTGGACCTATGATATCATGTTCAATAAATTTGCGACTATTTAACTGCCGTTTAATATGTACTTGCGATAGAAGAACTTTTTGACGTTAACTCTCCAAAGAAATAATCACGACGATTTTCTATTCATATCAATTTGTCTATTGTCCATGCAGGTGTCATCGAAAATGACGATTGTGGGCCGTTCATACTACCGTATTTTCGTGATGCTGTGCACAAATTTAAGAATAAAGAGCACCCTATGATGCTTTGATTCCAGTGCACCTGTGCAATGATCACTTTCAAAGACAGGCGAGCCAATACGACGATGATGCCCAGAAATGGTAAATTTGACATCCGTATTAATGGCGATGTTCGCCTATACTGCGAAAGTATCGCATGCTGGCTATACTTCCTTACTCACTTAAATATTTCTCTGCGGGAGATTATACTAATTTTTGCTATCGTACGACAGTTGTTGGTTGGGCACCGCGTCGCATATTACCGATTGCAATTTTGTAACAATCAATGATTAAGGATGTCTTACATAAAACAATCGTTTAGCAGTAAAATCGTCATAATCGTGGTAAGAAAAAGCCGTCATCAGCATATTAGCTTGGACGTAGCTTGTTAAGGATTTGGTTGCATGTGGTAAGTTTTAGTAATATTTTAGACTAAGAAAGCCATCAATAAGCGTTGGGGTTATCTCTGGGATTATACCACTGAATGCAGGGTAGACAGGCGGATGAAGTCGTAGTAAACCTGCTATGGTAATGACCATCACATCACAGTAAGTGATTGCTGTCGCAATGACAGTCGACAAATCAGGATATAAAATAGTGTTCCGTGTTTATAAAATGAATGGCTCGGAGGTAGCCAGTAGTTTTCCAGACTAAGAACCGTATATATTACATTCCACATTTTACGATCTACTGTACAACTCAGCAGGTAACAGCCGCAAGAATACTCAAGCCTCGCCATATGTCATCTAGAAAGTTGGAGGCCTTCTTGAAGCGATGACTATTTCCTCTGGGAGTTTGCAAAATGGTTGACCCTAGTTTACTGACATACGTTGAAGCTGTGAAGCTGGAGGCCGACGTTGCGGAAGCGTTGTGTTTAAATGGCATGGGTGTGCTCAAGATAATCGCCCCCGGAACTCCGATGAAGTATCAAACAAAATATGGTCGGCTCACACCGCTATCCCGGCATGGACCACGCTTTGCGGGCTCAACACCCGAATGACGCTCCGCAACTGTGTAGCGATTACGATGAGATTAAACGAGTTCGAGATTTAAAACGGCACTGTGATGGCATAGCGTAAAATTTGATTAAATGAGCTGATGGTTAAGCTTCAGAGGCTGTAAGAGACCATTGATGCCGCGCGATAGCTAGTGTTACTGGTGATCATTTTCCCAGCGAGGTATGAGCTGATGTTGTCAATGACGTCACGTTCATTTATATGGAGAAGAAACTTCTGGACACACAAGAAGCAGGAACTCATGTAGTGCGCATTCAAGCTATATGCCGATCGGATCAAGAGTGGTCAAAGTACGGTTGCGGCGGTGGAATCAAGGTAAGTATGTTAAGTTAGGTAGAGTTGGACACTTGTAGCGGTACTAACCTAATCGGCGCTGTGCTGGGGACGATGATGCTTTGTTTGCGGTGGTAGAAACTGGGCGTGTTAGGTTAATCATCGACAGCGAGGCTACGTCACGCATGACGCCTCATCGATGTGATCCTTTGATTATGAGGCTTTAGATGTCGGTGCTGAAGTCACCATTAGTAAAATCATAAAACTGCGAATCTCAGCAATGGGAAAAGTAAAGTTGACTGGACCAAAAAGCATGCAGACTAAGATGGCTGGGGTTCTACATATTCCAGAATTTGACAGGTAGTTTTACTCCGGCTCGATCGCAAAAGCGTTTTCCAGCAAGTATGTACTGACATCCGAGCAATATTTCTTACCGTACTTTATTAAGCATAAGAGTGAGGCAGTTGTCAGGTGGATGCGTTTGACATATTCTACGCACACCAATAAAAACAACGGTTAACGAGCTTACGATTGGGTTACGGGGTGAAGTTCGTGAACAGGAAGATTTACGAGTTTTTCGCAAGTAACAGCATCACGCAACAGTGTAAGAGGGCGTTGTTCACAACAGTCCCACAAGTAGAACAAGCAAACTTGTGCGACCAGAAAGCAATTATCATCGTAATAGGAGACGGACATTCTCGACTTGGAGACAAGTGGAACGACTTAAGAACTTGAAGGAAAAATTTGCAGCAGAATTAAAGTGAGGTAATCGCTTTTAGCTGAATGCAAAATACCAAGGGCCCTTCGAGGTCTTACAAAAAAAAAATTGGGCTTCTTATTCGTATACATGAGATCAAGGGTGTACCAAGGTTGAATCGCAGATTGAATCTATACGATATCTTGGGTGTACGGAGCTTGGATTTGAAAAATCTTGAACTTACACTTCCCGAAAATATCCAGTAGAAGTGACCAGCTTATACTACCCACTTCGAAAGACAGAGACACGTCGGTCTTGTCACCAGTACAGATCTCCAAAACGAACCAGCATTTTTTATCTCACAGAATGCTTGTGACTTCATAAAATATGTCACTTATGCATTTAATTATACCATACTGAATTCTCTAGATTTAATTCCTCATCATGCATAGAGAAGGTACTATATATGTACTATATGTACATATATAGTACCTATGCGTAATAGCTAAGTGTCGCCCATTACATTATCTCATCCTTAAGTCAAGAGTACAGGAAGTCAAAAGTACTTGGTATAATTTCATTTCTTTCGGATCAGTCCACCATCCGATCAACAATGAAACGATCAAGAGAACAGGCTCCATTAAAGAGCGTTTATCACCTAATTGTCGAAAGTAGCCCCAGAACGTTTTGACGTTTCCCCCGTTCTCAAGCGAGCTGGAGATGAAAAATTCTACACGGAACGTTTCTTCCATTTGCGTCAGATCAAATTGTGACGATCCGACCCAGCCTATCGCAGCTAAGCTGGGCTTTTGGTGGACATTTGTCTGCCTGTAGAATAAGACCAAGTTGGAGCATCTGCTTCGCCAAGTCCGCGCTGGCAGGACTTCCAATCAGTGTGTTGCCTCTAGCAGCACTACAAGCGATTCTCGTAGCTGCGGACTACTTCGGAAACATCGAGCTCGACGGCCCGACGAGGATCCCACTTGCCCGAGCATGGTGGATAGCCGCACCACCGAACTCCGTAGAAGCGTTGGTAGTTCAATTGTCTCTCTCACGATAATGAGTCGATCGATCAGCGTGATCGACAATCGTCTCAACCACCCACCTACGAGTTACACGAGAGTCATACAGCGGAGGTGAGGTTGAACATATAAACGGTTGAGCGACTCTTGGTAGCCGAAGAGCGCTCATCACGGGCAAATCGCGGCATTGCAATATCGTCGCTCAACACTTGAAGATCGATGCGAGAGCCTTTCGAACCTTGTTGCAGAGCAGAACCCAAAATTCGAAGTTCTAAGTGATGATTCCGCCCAATGTCCGGCTTCGGAGTCCCGATTATAGTCACGGTTCTAACAGGATCATGATGGACTTCTTCGACTCCGGTTGGACGGGGAGTCTCGTGCGTTGATTAACAACCTCCTATTGCGCTCTATCAAAGAGGCAGACTCCTAACAGTAGGTACTCCTTCGTGAATACTTTTCTCGCCTTCACGGGTTGGAATCAGTAAAGGAGTGATCCTTTGATGTCCTTCAACGCTTATACGTTGAGAAGAATCTCCAGAGTAAGGAGTTGGTTGCTCTTTGTGTAAAATTGGACAAAAAATCATGATCAGCTTGATAATATATCAAAGGTATAATAACCATAGCCTCCCACTAGAGTATAAACCTCGCCCATTTTGGAAGTGGATGCGCTACAAATGAACACCATAGTTCACATAAAATGGCGGCTGACCTGTCAAGATATGCTTTGAGTTGTTAAATTCACATCACTATATAACCGACGCAGCGTAACTGCACAGTACATCTTCTTGGACTCGATTCACACGCTCTGTTGGACCGTCCATTTGAAGGTGTGCCACTGTTGACATAAAAAATTTGGTGCTCAATAGTCCAAACAGTGCACGCCAAAACTTTGACATGAAAATGGTGTCTCGGTCCGACACGATCTAGATTGGAAAGCCATGAAGACGTAAAACAAGGTCTTAAAGAGCTTAGCTATTTTCTCGGAAGAGATATTACTTGATACAGCGCAAGATGAACCATCTTGCCGAATCGGTCCACTAACACTAAAAAGCCGCTTCACCCATGTGTATCACACGGAAATTAGACATTCTCACAGACTTCCAGCTTTTGGTTGAAACTGCCAGTGACCGAATTGGGGGCTGAAAAGAACCCGATGGTTTCACTTTCTGGCAATTCTCACAAGTCCTCACATACTTGCGCACCCACTTCGACATGTGGGGCCGATGTTATTCCAGGAGAGACTAAGAAACGTTTTCTCACGATCGAGATGGCGACCCGAAGGCTTGTCATTGTACTCATATTAGGAAAATGACGCAGACCTTCTTCATCAGGAGCAACAAACCTCACTGTATCCCCGTTAAAGGTCGCATTGTACAACAATCTATCGTGTACTCCGAAACGGTGTACGCGCGATCGTGTGGGGACAGAAGACCTTGCAGTGCTCTCATATATTTGCGAAATTTCGCCTTTCGCTGGGTTACGCTTCAACGTCTTCTTGCTTGTCGACGGGAAGAAAAATAACACTTTGACTGAACTTGGAGGAGTTTCAAAACTCACGTGACGCATAAAATCGACGTCACCTTCGTTGTTGTAGGTCACAACTCTTCGATGTGTTTTGTTCTTGAACACTTATTTCATCAATACTACTTGTACCTACACGCAAAATATTTGACGGAAAACTCTTTTGGTAGCCACCTTGCTCCCTTGTTGGGATGGTGCTTCGCCTCTATTATCTTTATTCTTCATACTACTAGCGACCAAAGGGTAGGTCGCACAAGATGGTGTGACCGTACATAGGTGTGGAGTATTCAAGTTGGTGTACTCACAATGTAGTTTGGCTACACCGTGGCTTCTGCACATGCTTCTACGACAATTCGGTGTACATCCTGTGAAAAGATTCTGGCATCTCGCAACCCGTGTGAGATATCGGCCATGTGGTTGATACGCGGTTGGGAACAGAAGATCTTCCTTTGTTCCGCTTTAGGTTTTCATTTCAGATAACAGCAATCAAACGCAAGGTCGACATGATACTTTACCGGATGCATATCCCAACTAGTCCTTTTAACGTCTGATAAAAGAAAACATAAGCTTCAAAACCAGCTTTATAACGTCTGGAAGAAGTTTGGCAATAAATATCTTGCGCAATATAGGGGGTCAACAATTTTGCTAGAACTGGCTGCAAGCCGGTACTGTGTGACCTCGGCCGATACAACCGCAAATTCCTCGTCGGGGCACTGTGTACTTACGAGCAGACGGTTACGAGAACAAGGCAGATCTGTCTGAAACTTTCAACACGCCAACTTTAGGCGGTCCACACCATTTTCATCGGCTAGGCTGATCGTTACGCCATATCGCCCCTGCAAACATAACTCTTAGTCTATAATAGAAATGCCCGGAATGGTCTATCTGTCTGCGGAAAAGGCACAATCAATATCCGACGCAAAGTTAGCTATCGGTTTGATAGATTTGGTCTGCATGCCGCCATCAGAGAGAGAAATAATTCCTGCTGAATATTTTAATGTATACAAGCATGGACCCTAAGTGCACCTGGAAGTGAGGAGAGGTCCCGTAAAGATTTGTCGGGAATCTCATTCGGTGCCTTCACTTTACAGAATGAAAATTGTCGTTAGCTCGTGTCTACAGGAAATCAGGACTGCGAATGTTCGCTCCGTTTGCGAGTGCAAGTGCTCGGTAGCACGAAGGCGATGAAATTTCGTGATATTTCGTTAGGATACTCGTATTTAGTGATCCCGCTTGTAAAAATAATTGATCAGCGGTTCGATGACAACTTCTTGTCATGATATAGCTTTGCGTAGGCGTTTAATGGCGGGCTCTTGATAGCCCAGACGAGGTACTCTCTTGCGTGCACTACTACACTCGGCTCATTCTAATTTCGACGGCTATGATAGAAAAGTCAATATTGATTCAGCTTCAGCTTTATTGAGTGCATGACCGCGAGGCATTGCATATCCGGCTTTTACCACAAAGCGACCATAGGCCGAAATACTTCTTTATCTGGAACCAAAAGCTAGCCTGTGGTTTAAGGACTGTTCGTACGTGTAGTTGTGATATGATAGTGTGTTCGCCCAATGTGTGACGCTGGGTCCGAGAGGAACTTGATCTGCTGTCGAAGACAGATCAAAGCCTGCTCATCTAGTGGCGGTCGCACCACGTAATTTTCAAGCAGGACTTTGTTTGGACCAAGTCCACGTTGGCTCCAGCTAAAATCCGCCTTTAAAAATATGCAACCGTGTATAAGCGAGGGATTATTAACAAAGTTGAGAGCATAGCATCCATCTACACAAAGAATATTATGTTTCAGAAGCTATGTTTTAGTCTTGTACTCTTGTGTCACTCGCATCTTCTATGGACAGAAGCAGATAAAGACGCTTGCGCTTAAATTCACATGTACGAAGGATAGTGCACTTGATTTGGAAGATAGATACTACCAATTGCTCATGAGAGCGAGTGCATTTCGCTGACAGCGGTAAGCACTACCAGCGGTATGCGCTGGGAGTGGCTGGTGATGCTCCAAGGGCTGTCAAATGTACCAGAACATTTAATTGTCTTGAGACGCAGTTGTTTAGGCCCCACAGGGCGTATGCACAGACATACTTTGACGCCATTTTCGCTCACAGTCGTGCGGAGCACGGGAGGACGGATGAGGAGAACCACATTGTCTATCTAAGAGCTGTGCTCGAGTGCATGCGCACTAACAAACTGTACGCCAATGCAGACAAGTGCATCTTC
>NW_020189786.1:814697-815426 GCF_900000015.1 Plasmopara halstedii
TTCATCGCTTCTTGGTTGATCTCGATCGTTTTCTTGCTCCTGTCGCGCTTGAATTGAATTTCGAGGCAGTATTTAATCTCACCCAGTTCCTTGATGTCGAAATCGGTCTTCAGTTGCTTGCGAAGTTCATCGATTGATTTCTTGGTCTTAGACATGACAATTAGATTGTCAACATATATGATGATCACAACAAATGCCTTCCCTTGATCGCGGATGTACACGCAGTGGTCTGCATCAGTACGCTTGAAACCATGTTGCATCATATGGTCATGCAATCGCATGTTCCACTGCCTTGCTGCTTGCATGGTACCGTATAAACTTCGCTTCAACTTGCACACATGGTCTAGATACTTCTCGCTTATGTACCCATCTGGCTGCTCCATGAAAATATCCGTGTCGATCGTGCCATACAGAAACGCTGTATTCACGTCGAACTGGTATATCTCGAGATCCTTCTCTGCTGCCAATGCAAACAGTGTCCGGATCGATGTGTGCTTGACCACCGGAGCGAATGTCTCATTGTAGTCGACTCCGAACTTCTGTGTATAGCCCTTAGCGCAGAATCTTGCATTGTATCTTTCGATAGACCCGTCTGCGTGCCTCTTGACCTTGAAAATCCATCGGGAGCCGATGGCCTTCTGGTCGTCTGGTCTGAAGCTAGCTTCCATGTATCATGGTCCGTAATCGACATGATTTCCTTGTCCATGGCTTCTTTCCACTTGTTCTTGT
>NW_020189786.1:815673-815819 GCF_900000015.1 Plasmopara halstedii
CGGTGAGACATTCAGCTTCATGTCGATTAGTCGATGCCATCAGGCAAGTGAGACCGTTGAATTCGTCTACATATCTTAAGATAGCCTATTTCTTCCGCACCGGTCGAATGCTTGATTCATCTTCACCATCTCTTCCAGGTGTTAAT
>NW_020189786.1:820741-820854 GCF_900000015.1 Plasmopara halstedii
TTGTGATTGTTATCTTCCGTTGCCAGATTGTCAGAGTCTGATTGCAGACCACGAAGTGTTGATAAGATGTGTTGATAAGATGGCAAAAACCGAAGTGAATATATTTAGGTCCT
>NW_020189786.1:821142-821212 GCF_900000015.1 Plasmopara halstedii
GTCTTCGTATTTATGTAGCCAATCTTGAGTAAACCATGCTGAACGTTCTCCCGAATAAAGTGGTGCCTGA
>NW_020189786.1:822911-823507 GCF_900000015.1 Plasmopara halstedii
GTCTTGACACTCGTGCGACCGAAAAAGAAAGCTCACATCCGGAAAAATACACGTTGGGATATGGGGCAAGTCATGGAAAAGGTTTGGAAATTTGCAGAATATGTCAACATACCTTGTTGCAATGGTTGCTGGGGAGTTTGATATGATCTCGAATTTGATAAAAGAAGAAATTGTCGTGAGCGTATACACGGCACCAGAACAGAGCGCTCGAGGACGCTTGGCTATCGATGTGGCTACTAAAGCGCTATCATTCTTCACTGAGACTTTTGGAATTCCACTTTCATTGAATAATTGGTAATGGTGGCTAATTTATGGGTGTGATGGAGAATTGGGGACTTGTGACATATGCCGAGACGTTTTTACTTGTAGATGAGAAGCTGAGTAGCTATGAAATTAAGGCAGATGCAGCGCGTGCAATTTGTCACGTACTATCTAATCATTGGTTCGGAAGTTTAGTGACAATGGCATGGTGGACTGGATTATGGCTTAGTGAAAGATTCGCACAGTTTGATGCAGCGCATCATATCTACCCAGAATTGAAACTGTGGGACACATTTGTTCAAGATGTGATGCTTGGATCAGCGTTTGTAAAAGAT
>NW_020189786.1:823517-823754 GCF_900000015.1 Plasmopara halstedii
GCTGGTTCATCCCAGCAAACAAATGCACGACGAGCAAACTGAGTGACAGCGAGCACCCGTTTTCATCTGGTACTTGTATTCAGTACGATAGAAGCCTCGTAGTTGGTCAATTAAATGAAAACAAAGCTCTGGAATCACATTAGAGTTTGGCAGTGAAGCGAAGTAAGATTAAATTGTTCCTTGTCTGATATGTGATCTGCTGTGCTTCTTGTGTCGTTCCCGCTGCTAATTCCACCA
>NW_020189786.1:823764-824476 GCF_900000015.1 Plasmopara halstedii
CTGAGAGTGCGCATCTCTTGGACAATGTCCACTAGTTCCTTGTTGCCCTGTCGGGTGGCAAGATAACGCGATCGCACACGATATGCCTGATTAGGCGGCGAGAACACTCGCGAGAGCTGCAATTTCAGCTTCACCCGGGAGGGAAACGCAGCTTCGACCGAAGTGCCGCACGTCAGTGCCCATTCTCGCACTCGATCACCGAGCTTTGAGATGGCTAGCGTTGGCCATCTCGACCTCTCTAATTCAGAGCAGGCGATTCTCTCCATCCATCCCCTTAAAGATTCTAACTCTCGCCATGAGTGGCTTAGGGCGGGGAAAATCATCCATCACCGACAGTGGCACATAGACGCAAATGATGCAGACATCTTCTGCAGCAGGTGCTCTAGCAGCGCGTTTCTTGAAAACGCCTCTAGACGCGCGTCAATTGCCTTGGGACCTTGCGCTACAAGGTTTGTACGCCCTCAAGGCCAAGCACGGATATCAGCTTGTTCAGCCCGTCCTGCATGCCCTGGGGCAAAGAGGAGAATTCCTCCATCGTCACAGAGGATCAGTCTAAACGACAAAGGTGTAGAATGACTAGAAGTGCTACCAAGTGAAGAGAGGGTGCCGTAGCTTAGCGCTTGAGGAAGCGTAATTTAGGTCACCGACCTTTTTTTCTATACTTAGAACAAGTACGAGTTAGCGGATCGCAATCCGCTTACTCCAAGAGTAA
>NW_020189786.1:824555-824631 GCF_900000015.1 Plasmopara halstedii
CGGTAAGGACTTGTCTGTGTGGGAAACATGTCTAGACGACTGCAAGAAAAGCGGTGACGACTTTATCGAGAAGTGT
>NW_020189786.1:824641-827790 GCF_900000015.1 Plasmopara halstedii
TTGAATTGGTGGGCCACAAATGCTTCCTTGCACTCTTTTTTTAATTCTGGTGTTAGTCTGAACTCACTTGGCCTTTTATGAAGCTCACAGTCTAAATGTAGTTGATATAGCTTCGAGTTCATTGTTTTCACCCTATTTGATGAAATGCCAAGCTTGTCCAAAGCTCCTGCGTTCATCTCCGTGAAAGTTCGACGGAACAAGTCGCTATCAAAGCGCTCTAGGAACAAGAACGATTGGGCAAGTGGTACCAAATTTTGAGCTGCTTGCAATTTGGTCTCGTCACTCGTCTTGTCATCATCTAATTCTGACAGCACCATCTGGCTTACTGCTTGCAAGAAATCTCCAACCCATTCTTGATGGCGACTTTCTCGCGGCAGCATGTATGCAATCACTGAAACGACAATGCATGCTTCTAATGAATTAATTACTGGCTTTTCTAATTGAAGCATGTGCATAACTTGCAGAGCCATTGGCCTGTCACAAATATCGTTTAGGTTAAAGAGATTAATGTATACCAAGATTAATGTACGTACTGCAAGATTGAGAGTCGCCCCACACCAAGCTTCTTTAAAGCAGATGCGAAATAGCTTAGTGCACTGCCTTTGTTAAAAGCAGCAATGCCAAAATTCACTAGCTTGTCAGTCTCATCAATTAGCTTCCTGAATCTGAAAACCAAGAAGTATAAGACTCAGTAAGTACAATATTTTTTAATGATTCAAAACCTTTTCGTATCCAAGGCATCTGGCATGGCAGACAACTTTGGGAACGAAGCTTGAGATGATAGTGACAGCAGATCATCTTGAGATGCTTCAGATTTACTGACCTTGACATTAGTACTAATTGTCTGTTAGTAAATGGACAAAGCTCAGTATAAGTTGAGTCGAATAATAGCTTCATTGACATCTCACCAGAAAGTTTGCTTGCGCACTTCGAGTCGATGTAAATCGATCTGTACAATAAATTGCTGTTCTGATGTTAACGTGGTTCAACGCAGTGATCTACGTTCACCACAAAGATCTTAGCTCTTGATTTTTTCAAACTCCAGCCTTTGACCCACACCAAGTTACTCACATTTTCATCTACTATACGTAGTAATTCTTGTAAATCTCCAGCCATGCGCAATTTCCGATTCAATTCAATACTTTCGGTATTGCACAAATAAATGTTATCCAGCCTGCGAATTTGAAGCAAATTCTTGAGCTTTGGTTGTGTCTCTACCATGAGCATCAGTTCTGACCACATCGAGAAGCTTAAAAAAGCGGTAGGATAGCCCGATAGTGACAATAATGGAGACTGATCGTCTGGTAATTGTATCGCTACACAGGAAGCGCTGAATAAAACTTTGTCCGACGTAAAGATTTGAGCCAAAGTGCCAACTTGAAAGTTGCAATTGATACATAACATCTTGTGCTTTTTCCAACTCGATTTTCTATCATCTGGTGATGTAACTGGCAGCAAGTTTTTCAACGGTTCACCTGATGCGCTTGAGATATGAGTCCCATTTTTCCTAAAATGTCAATCGTTAACTCGAATGTTTATTGATATTAGTATCAATAAAGTTGCCGTACCACTTGAAAAAGACCAAGTCTTCTGTATTGCTCAGCATTGCATTGCACTTACCACAAACCAGTCGCGATTTTGCTTTGTCGATGTTATTCGTGTCATCTATCGCAGCTTCGTTCGGTGTGGCATACATGGCGATGAACGAAAAATTGCGTCGAGATGGATGAACATTGATAGGTGAATATGGTAATGACTGGAATGGTGCAATGAGACTGCGACGGCTGAATGCACGAGTACGCTGTAAGAACCGAGCATGAATTAATTGCATTGGTTCGTTGGTTGAGTTTGTAGAAGTAAGTTGATGTTGCACTAAGATGATGTTGCACGTAGAAAAGAACAATTTTACACAAACAATAGTAAAGTCGAAATCATTTCTATCATGGATTTTTTGGACTTAAATAGGAGCCGATTGTTGAGTCCGCGGCTGCTTTCGGCAGGGCGCCACTGCAGGGATCTCATTCACATTTGTCCACAGACAGGATTGGATTGACAACGAAGCCTTGACCACTTATTCGTAAGCATGAGAAGGCGGCTGCCGATGAAGACCGGCTTGATGGAACGCCAAACACGAGACGGCAAGAGAATAAGGCGTAAAGAGGAGCGTAATGATGAGCGAATTAAACGACAAAAAAGGGCGCAAGGAAATTAGATTATGTTGGGAAGAAGAGCATTAGCAAATGATGATGATGATTGCAATGGCCTTCGGCTAAAAAAAGACTAGCTACATAAGATGAGCACCAAAATCTATTCCTTAATAGATGGCTTGCTTCAATGCTCATGTGTGGTATATGCGTTGTTAGAATTTGATTTAAGCCAACAAATCTGATGCAAGATGAAAATAATTACAAATTGACTTCTCTTTCACCTCTCTCTTCGTATATAAATCGGTCTTCGATTATAGGAAAGGCGAACTCACATTCCCCACTCTGTAGCTTTTCGTGCTTACATAGCCTGCTGAGCCCTAAAAACTTCCCCGGCACCAGATGTGGGTGGCAAGTTCTGAGATGATTTGACAAGGAATGTACAGTCTAGTAAATCTACAATCACACGACGTCCAAACACTTCATAGACCCCAAATAACTTGGAATAGATCTGGGAATGGTGCATTGCCCCGGGCGCGTTGATAGCTACTATCAATATGACCCGGTTAGCCGAAATGCAGCGGGGCTGCCGTAGGTCTTTGCTTAGAGGAAGCTTACCATGGTCACCGACTTTACGTTTTATACTAGATCCAGTATGAGTGTAGCGGATCGCAATCCGCTAACTCCAAGAGAAGAGAAGAGAAGAGAAGAGAAGAGAAGAGTAACCAAAACCTTAGTCCAAGCCAGATACATTCTTCTGTTCAAAATTCAAACTGTAATTCTTTTGTTTTAATTGCTGCAGAGCCGCCTATATCTGATGCTATAGGTTTTCCTAATAAAATAGTAAATTCTAATTAGAATGCATAACCACTGGCAGACCCGCCACGTACTGGACCACAGCAAGCGTTGAGGTGTTGAAGTTGGTTCTTCCTCTGTACAGTGGCGTTCAAGCACTTGACTTCTTAACAATCTCTCCACTTCGTCATGGCACTCTGATCAAGTGGT
>NW_020189786.1:828284-829138 GCF_900000015.1 Plasmopara halstedii
TTCTGGAGGAGCGTGCAACATACGGTCTTAAATAGCCAATTTGGTTCCATGCGGACACGGAGCTACACTATGAGATAACGAGACGATTACCCATCGACGGTGTCTCGGCATGATTCGTGAGCCACAACGTAGCTTCCATCAGCATGTATCGCTCGTCTTCGGCTTGCGATCACTTGCCAACTTCAGACGAGACGATGAGGTATGGCCGACTCGAAGTGACTTCGTACAGCGCCACATTGACTACACGCTAGTGTTGACGGCACCGGGTGTGCAGATGAAGTGGATGAGCACGCTATATCGAGAGGCAACGCAGATTGTGGAGCGGCTTGACGCGTTACAACTTGTTTCTAATGCATCAAGCACCAGCGCTAGCTGTCCGCTTCCGTATGTGGGCTGCACAAGTGGAGTGAGACAGTGTATAGTCCTGGCGATCCCTCAGACCGCACTTCTTCTGGAGGTCTGGATGCCTAAGTCTCCAACAAAGCAGCACCCGATGCAGATATACTCGCATCGTGTCGACGCTCCGGAAATCAAAATGTATGTGCAGCATTGGAAGCGCCTGCCCAAAATTATGCTACCGGTCTTCCACGATCTTCAATTCCGACTCGCCTTCCGACTTCTACCGGTCCGGTCGCGCTTCTGGTTTTTAGGGGCTTTGCATCCGGACATTCGCGTTTGCGTTCGTGATGGCTGCAGCGCAATCGGGTCCGAACAGCACCTTTTCTTTGATTACTTACTCGTGTTACAGCTATGGAGTGAGGTCTCGAGACTCGTTGATCCTTTCTTCGCCGCGCGTCCAACGTGGCTTGACATTGCGTTGGGGCAAGAGTTGCGAATACGCGATGACTGGGAAG
>NW_020189786.1:829148-829851 GCF_900000015.1 Plasmopara halstedii
TGCATGCAGAGACTGTTCTGCAACGAGAGCAGTGCTAGGTGGTTTACGTGCCACTTCACGTGCATCACGGAGGCCTCGCCCTCGGTGCCTCGGCCGACCGCGGCACGCATGACATGCAGCGACTGCTTCGATACTCGCGCAGCACTCAGTGGTTTACGTGTCACTTCACATACATCACGGGGGTATCGCCCTCGATGCCTTGACCCTTGGCCGACCGTGTCACGCATGACGTGCAGTGACTGCTTCAACACTTGAGCAGCGCTCAGTGGGTTACGTGCCACTCCACAATCAGCCCGTGAGCCACGATCGGGACTCATGTCCAATACACCGTTGGTGACTACCAACTCGGACATTCAAATGTCTTGCACGTTGATCGTCTCGGTCCAGTGCTCTCGCCAACAGCGCTTTTGTCTCCTAGCAGAGGTGGGTGCATGACTCGCCAAAGCTCCACCAGGAGACGTGCGTGTAGCATCCAAGGTCTTTACCTCCAATCAATCCATGGCTCAAGGTGATTTTAACCATGCCATACCTAGGATGAGGTCATACCTTACATCCAAGTCTAAAACTAGACAGCGTTCCACGCTATCAAAGTCAAAGAACTTGAAACCGAGGTCCACAGCAACCTTCGGGACCGTGACACGTGTGCCCGTCGCTAGGCGAACAGTGACGATGTCACCCAACCGCGCTTTCAGCGCCTCAGCAT
>NW_020189786.1:829861-830198 GCF_900000015.1 Plasmopara halstedii
ACACTTGCCGTTCGGCTTCCGAACACAAAATGTGCATGTCGAATGGAGAGATTTGCTCTCACGTACCATTCCTGCGTCGTGCTTTGCACGGAAAAATGCTTCAATGACGTCGCACTGCTCCTTGGGCAGGGGCTAATGACGTGTTACGAATTAGGTTGATCTCATGACGCACACCTTGGTCCGGAGGTAGGACCGAAGGCGGGCTTTGGAGACGACGTCTTGAAATTCCTTTACCAGAGGATAGTACGGATCAAAGGGATTCCGTAGGATCGACGAGCCACTTGTTGCGTTCAACACTCTCTTGATGTCCTCCAAGACAGCTTCATCCAGAAGCGAT
>NW_020189786.1:830208-830527 GCF_900000015.1 Plasmopara halstedii
TGGGAGAGGAATAGCCGAACGGTTAGCAGATTCCAGCCCCCTCACCATCCGCAAAGAGTTCGATGACTGCTTGTCTACCAGACTGATTATACTACGACACGTTCGCGATGCGATGGCTGAAAACGAAACCTGCAGAAAGAATATGCAGATGAAAAAGGAAGAGGCAAAGTAGAAAGCTATAAGCTCGGGGACCTAGTTTTATTAAATTCAAAAACTTTCTACACTTGCCTCTGCTATTATCAGGACGAAGCCTCGTCTTTTGGACCGTTTAAGGTTGTGGCCAAGCGGGGCCTAGCGTATACGCTGAACCTTCCAAAAC
>NW_020189786.1:830537-830622 GCF_900000015.1 Plasmopara halstedii
CATCTGTAACGCATTTCCTGTTCGATAAATTTCGTCCGATTTACCCTCGTCACCGCCTCGGTCGTCGATTTGCTCGCATGTGCTT
>NW_020189786.1:830632-831721 GCF_900000015.1 Plasmopara halstedii
CCATCTTCACTGAGACTTTTGGAATTCCATATCCATTGAACAAATTGGTAATGGTGGCTATTCTAGAACTTATGGGTGTGATGGAGAATTGGGGACTTGTGACATATACCGAGACGTTTTTACTTGTAGATGAGAAGCTGAGTAGTTATGAAATGAAATTAAGGCAGATGCAGCGCGTGCAATTTGTCACGTACTATCCCATCAGTGGTTCGGAAGTTTAGTGACAATGGCATGGTGGACTGGATTATGGCTAAATGAAGGATTCGCTTTTGATGCGGCGCATCGTATCTACCCAGAATGGAAACTGTGGGACACATTTGTTCATGATGTGATGCTTGGATCAGCGTTTGTAAAAGATGCAATGATTTCATCTCATCCGATTGAAGTAGTTGTACATCATCCGGATGAAGCAGATCAAATCTTTAACGCATTTTCGTATCACAATCCTAGCATCGTGCGGATGTTGTACGAATATCTTGGATATTCTACCGTTCTGTACACAACTATCTTCTAAAATTTAATCATCAGAATACGGTAACTGAGGATTTGTGGGAAGCATTGGAAAAGGTGTCTGGTCAAAAATTAAAAACATGGCTGATACATGGACCAAGTAGGTGGGCTTTCCTCTAGTACCCCATTAGCATTAAAATTCAGTCTTTATATTCGCTCGCGCTGGCGTCTTGGCCCTTCCAGTTGCATTGGACTTTACCAGTACCTACATTGATGAAACAGTTTCTCTATGCTGGAAGGAAATCTCGCGCAACATGTGGTACTATTCTGTGATAAAGCGTTTTACCCTGAACTTTAGCGCTACATTCGCGCAATTTTTGTGCACGTGATGGATCGTTTGGTTGGCATTCCGATGCCTCGAAGGAGCAAAGTGACCCCGATGGGGGTGAGTTTCGAATAACAGTCATATATCGCTTAAGTTGCCAATAATCTGTATGTCATCAAAGAAGCGAGAAAGCGCTTTCATGCCTATACTGGTGGTGATCTTTCTGCTCTTTCAGCTGATCTCCGTAGCTCTGTGCTTGATATCAAGGAAACATTCGGTGAAGCTGGCAATGCCAAGTTGTTGCACGATTTATA
>NW_020189786.1:831731-831956 GCF_900000015.1 Plasmopara halstedii
TATATGCAAGCCGGGCTTGCTGTTCGTGGAGGCGACCGTTAAGGGCTTCGAGAATCCATGGGAAATCCTCATCGATTCCGGGTCGTCGGGCAATTATGCTCGACGCTCCACGATGGAAGGAAGTCAGCTGTATGCTGAGGCGCCGAAAACGCGATTTGGTGACATCGTCACTGTTTGCCTAGCAACGGGGACGCGTGTCATGGTCCCGAAGGTCCCTGTGGACCT
>NW_020189786.1:831966-832030 GCF_900000015.1 Plasmopara halstedii
TGACCGGAAAAAGAACGCTCACATCCGGAAAAATACACGTTGGGATGTGGGGCAAGTCATGGAA
>NW_020189786.1:832040-832176 GCF_900000015.1 Plasmopara halstedii
GTCTCGACCTCTCCTACCCAAAACAGGAGATTATTCCATCTCTTCCCCTCAAAGACCTTAACGCTCACCATGAGGCTCAAGGCGGGAGAAGTCATCCGTTACTGGCGGTGACGTTATAGACGCAAATGAAGCATAC
>NW_020189786.1:833107-833180 GCF_900000015.1 Plasmopara halstedii
GTTTTCATTGCTTAATTAATTTTAATGCAAAAAGTCATCATCCACATATGGGTCAACGTAGATAAAGCATTCC
>NW_020189786.1:833190-833256 GCF_900000015.1 Plasmopara halstedii
TAGGAGATTTTTACCCGTTGACACGTCTCACACGTGCGCACATAGGTGCTCGTCCATTTGTACAAC
>NW_020189786.1:833266-833700 GCF_900000015.1 Plasmopara halstedii
TTGTTCGTCGATTTGCTCTCATGTACTCACATTCGCACGCCTTACGAAGAGCCTCAACAAGGGATTCGAAATTTGAATGCTGTTCCTATGGACGTGAATGAAAGCGCTATCACTCGAGTAATTAACGGTCGCAGAATAAATGACGCGCGCGACAGTGGAGCTAGCCGGGGTCCTTAACCGCGATTCTGATCAGAAAGAGGTGACTATGCTGTTTTTAAATTCTAACAAGAATAATAATGCTACATGATATTTGAGCCCCTACTCTTCCATACCTCTGTCCATAATAATAAAAACCATTTCAGGTATAGTTGTGTCCGAAATCGCTAAATCACTTATTTCCTACAGTTTTACTTTCCTCGCGATCAAGGAAAAAACAGTATAATTGTGTCCGATATCGCTATATCACTGATTTCCTACAGTTTTTACTTTCCTCG
>NW_020189786.1:833710-834215 GCF_900000015.1 Plasmopara halstedii
CAATCCAACACCCGCAATCACAACATTATGCATTTGTGAAAAGATGGGACCTGCGAATATCCTAGAGCTATGCATATTACTTGCATGACCAATTAGTCTCTCCTATCTCATATTTTACAGGTGGGCTATGGACACAAAGGAGTGAGTGGAGTCAAAATGTTGTGATGTATACCTTATTATAAAGATGCTCATGCAGGCCTATCATGTAAAGCCTCGTTTTGAACGATTGCTCGTTCAATTTTAAAGCACGTAGCTTAGCCCCTCAATCTCATGCCGTATTTACATCAGGATGATCTAAAAGAAAAAAGGATGATAGCCGCTTTCATTTTCATTCTTTTTTCTCCTAACACGAACACTTTCACCAAATTTTAGACGAACATCTTTGTGCTGTGAGAATTATTGTGGATTATCCTGGCTGCGTACATCTACCCTCTTAGAGTACAACGGTCAGTCAAATAGATTGGCCTCGGACAGTCTTTACAGATATTTATATGCTTCAGCCAGA
>NW_020189786.1:834961-836210 GCF_900000015.1 Plasmopara halstedii
CACATCGTCTGCGACGGATTTGATCCGCACCGCGTATGCGGGTGATGGTATGTGTGTAGAGCTGCTACGGGCTCTCGGGAGTATAGAGATTGGAAACTCGGACAGGAAATTGTCATCAAGATTGCGTGCACGATTGCACCCATACTCTTTGAATAACGGCTTGCTATATTATAGCACCGATTCAACGGATACACCACGAATTGTGGTTCCTCACGATGAGAATTTGAAATATCGCATCCTCTATGAGGCTCACTATACGCCACTCAGTGGTCACCTCGGTTGTGAGAAAATGTAGAACTCTGCGGGTCACCACTATTGGTGGCCCAAGCTGTACAAATGGACGAGCACGTACGAGACGTGTCAACTGGTGAAACCCTCTCCAAATGCGGCTGCGCCGCTGACCAGCTTATGGGAAGGTGCTGGCAGTCCATGAGTTTGGACTTTGTGTTTGGCCTACGAATGATTCGGCGGGCAACACGGGTGCCGTGGTATTCGTCGACCGGCTGAGCAAGATGGCTAATTTGGCGGCGGTGCCAGACACCATAGACGGGGTCGGTACAGCAACGCTGTTCGTGGATCGTGTTTTTCGACAACACGGACTCCCAGAGTCGATTGGGTTTGATAGAGACCCCCGTTTCACGGGAAAATTTTGGTCGACTATCTTTAAGGTGCTAGGCACCAAGTTGGATATGTCGACAGCGAATCATCCGCAGACCGATGGCCAAACCGAAAGGGTGGATCGCGTCATCGAAGACATTCTTCCCAGCGTCTGCGCTGAGCAATGCAGTGCATTTGTCTACCCGGCAACACGCCGATCTACGTGAACGAGCTGCTTCACCCTCACGTCCCACTGACGCCACCGTCCCATGGCTCAGGGCTTGGTGGGGGAGAAATAGCCAAACGGCTAGCTGATGTCAGCCCCCTCACCATCCGGAAAGAAGTCGATGACTTCTTGTCGACCAGACTGAGTGTCGTACGACACGTTCGCGATGCGATGGCTGAAAGCCAAGACCTGCAGAAAGAAAATGCAGATGAATAAGGAAGAGGCAAAGTAGAAAGCTTCAAGGTCGGGGACCTGGTTTTATTAAATTCTAAATACCTGCCTACACATGCAGCCTCGGCTATCTTCAGGACGAAGCTTCGTCCACGGATTATTGGACCGTTTAAGGTTGTGGCCAAGCGGGGCCTACTGTATACGCTGAACCTTCCAAAACGGATGCGCACCCACCCGGTGTTTTACGTGGGCTTG
>NW_020189786.1:836474-837752 GCF_900000015.1 Plasmopara halstedii
AGAACCAAATACTGCATAACACGCCGATGGCCCCTTCCCAAGGAGTAGTGCGACGTCATTGACGCATTTTTTCGTGCGAAGCACGACGCAGGGATGGTACGTAAGAGCAAGTCCCCCCATTCGTCACCCACGTTTTGTGTTCGGAAGTCGAACGGCAAGTGGCGTATCGTTCATGCTTACAATAAGATCGACACTGCCATTATTCCGGCACAGACGCCGAATCCTGGAAAGGATGTTCTTCATAACAATGTGTTGGGATGTACGAAGTACAGTGCACTCGACTTGGTATATGGATATCACCAATTTGTCATGAATGCAAGTGACATTCCGCCGCTGACAGTGGTAAGCTCTCCGAGCGTCATGCTCTGGCAGTGGCTGATGATGCCCCAAGGGCTGTCGAATACACCAGCAACATTTAATCGTCTTGAGGCGCAGTTGTTCAGGCCCCACAGGGCGTATACACAGACATACTTTAACGACATTTTTCTTCACAGTCGTGCGGAGCACGTGAGGACGGATGAGGAGAACCAAATCGTCTTATTAAGAGCTGTGCTCGAGTGCATGCGTACGAATAAACTGTACGCCAATGCAGACAAGTGCATCTTTGGTGCAGAAGAGATTTCCTTCTAAGGGTGCTTTATTGGGAAGCGGGACCTTCGAGCGGATCCCGCTAAGGTCAAGATCATTGTAGACTGGCCGGTTTTAAAGAACCAGAAGGACTTGCGTTAGTGGCTTGGTCTCGCCATCTACTTGCACAAGTACAGCGTAAGCTACGCAGAAATGGCCCAATCATTATTTAAGAAGGATGCGGAATGATGATGGAACACCGAACATCAGGAGGCTTTTGACGGGGTCAAAGACAGTCTCCGGTATGCACCAATACTGGAGCTGCCAGACCTTGGTCGTCCTTTCAGCGTCGTCTGTGACGCTTCGGACTTTGCCATCGGCTGGGCACTGCTGCAAGAAGACGCCGAGGGGCGAGATGGAGTGATCGCGTTCGAATCTCGACAGCTCAAAGTTGCAGAGAAGAACTACTCAGTTCATGATAAGGAGCTACTTGTGATGAAGTATGCACTTGTCAAGTTTAAAGCCCAATTGCTCGGCTCCAAGCCGTTTGTGTTCTATACAGATCATGCGTCACCACGCACTGCGACTCAGTCGCCCCTTCTTTCGCAGCGCATGGCATGCTACCCTTCTTTGCGGAACATAACTTCGAGTTCAAGTATAAGCCGAAAAAGCAGAATGCTTTGGCTGATGCGTTGTCACGCAGACCAGACT
>NW_020189786.1:838094-838208 GCF_900000015.1 Plasmopara halstedii
ATAGGGCCATCGTCATGTTGAACTCCCAATGGTAGGAATTACCATCTCCTAGGAGGACTTCGATGCGCTTGGTAGTCATGGCGGTGAAGGTGTGGTGAAGCGAAGCTGTTGTTT
>NW_020189786.1:838218-838318 GCF_900000015.1 Plasmopara halstedii
GCCCCTCGACGAGGCTCGTCAGCTTATTATACTTCTGAGCACCTTGCCGTCGCAATACGAGCTGATTTCGTCGATCGTGGAAAACTCAAGAGACGTCACA
>NW_020189786.1:839221-839339 GCF_900000015.1 Plasmopara halstedii
TGGATACCCAGCGAACGTCAAGGGATACCGAGTATATGATCTGGAGACGAAGAAGGTAACGACAACGCGGTCTCTAAGGCTTGATGAGCGCGAGGTGAACAGCATCTACGAAACGGAA
>NW_020189786.1:839354-839613 GCF_900000015.1 Plasmopara halstedii
ACAAGGCGTGTCATTGCTAAAGGCAAGAGAGTTGGCAAAACATACGTGCTGGATTGCGAGCAAGAAGAGGCTAGGCTTGTGGAGTATGCTGGGGTTGACAATGAGTGGGAGCTTTGGCACGCTCGGTTGGGTCACCCTGGTAAGAGCGGTCTCGTCACGACGCAGCGGGCTACGAAAGATATACCTGTGGTGAAGCAGGGGATCAAGGGAAAGCTGGTGAAGGACTCATTTTCATCACGTTCTTTGTCGAAGACTTCAC
>NW_020189786.1:839876-839946 GCF_900000015.1 Plasmopara halstedii
TAGCGAATCGGGAAGTACCATCTTCTAACGTTGCCGTCCAGCAATGTCCACCATTGCATCGGCTTCGCCA
>NW_020189786.1:839956-840273 GCF_900000015.1 Plasmopara halstedii
GTAATTTAACAAAATACCCCACAATAACAAAGTATACATTAATATGCTATAATCATTCACTTTACTATTAACCAAGTAAAGTTAATTAGAGAATACGTGACTTCTAACCAGGTCCCACATTAGCTCAGATGGTAGAGCGCTTGAAAAATACAAGCAAAGGTCCTTGGATCGAATCTAATGGGTAGGGTGTCACATGTCACATGTCACATGTCCCATGTCCCTGTGTCCCTATGTCCTCATACCCATGTCCTGTGTTCTTTGTCCCATGTTCTATGTTTCGTGTCTCTTAAGCTGATCTTGGGTAGTATAAGTTGCTT
>NW_020189786.1:840283-840469 GCF_900000015.1 Plasmopara halstedii
CATTGCAACAAGGTACGTTGACACATTCTGCCAATTTCCAAACCTTTTCCATGACTTGCCCCACATCCCAACGTGTATTTTCCCGGATGTGATCGTTCTTTTTCGGTCGCACGAGTGTCTCGACAACTTGAGCATTCGATAATGCAACAAGATTAGTTTCTGTCACCATAGATATATTGAATGTTG
>NW_020189786.1:840479-841134 GCF_900000015.1 Plasmopara halstedii
GTTTGAAAAGGCGGTGAATGTGGCATTGAATGACGGACTCAATTTCAAGTCGGCACGACTTGGTTGGAAGGCACACTCCAACAACTCGTCGAGCGGGTCTGTGCCCATGGATTTCAGCTATGCTGAGGACGAGGGGGCAGAGCTCCGAGTTGCCGAGCAGCACACAAACACATGACGGTGTTTTGTCTGTGGAGTTACACGTCTACTTCGGAACGGTTGCCCCCGCGTCAAGGTTCGTCGAGCCATAGCCTCGATGCCTACCAGTCTGGTTCGTCGCGGGGAAACGACACCACCCAGAAGGTGCGGGGCAACCTACTGGGGAGAACTGAGTTCTGTTGAGCCTTGGGAAGCATAGGTCAACAGGGCTCAGCCCCGAAGAGCTCCGTTCTCTTGAACGCGGAACGTGTATGCAAGCTGGGCTTACTGGTTGTTTAGGCGACCGCAAAGGGCTTCGAGAAGCCATGAAAGACTCTCATCGATTCCGGGGCGTCGGGCAACTATGCTCAACGCTCCACGATGGAAGGAAGTCAGCTATATGCTGAGGCGATGAAAGCGGGGTAAGGTGACATCTTCACTGTTCGCCTAGCGACGGGGACGCGTGTCACAGTCCTGAAGGTCCCTGTGGACCTCGGAGTCAAGTTCCTTGACTTTGATA
>NW_020189786.1:841429-841524 GCF_900000015.1 Plasmopara halstedii
TCTTAAAGCTTGCCCTCTCTCAAAGTGTCGTTGGTGGATGACCGACGTCAATGTGTTCAAGCGTTTACCAACGTGCGATGTTTCACAACAGGTCA
>NW_020189786.1:841534-841657 GCF_900000015.1 Plasmopara halstedii
TCATCTTCACTGAGACTTTAGGAATTCCATATGCATTGAAAAAATTGGTAATGGTGGCTATTCTTGAATTTATGGGTGTGATGGAGAATTGGGGACTTGTGACATATACCGAGACGTTTTTAC
>NW_020189786.1:841667-841770 GCF_900000015.1 Plasmopara halstedii
TCTGAGGTTTATGAGCACCTCATTGAATCTGGGACTTATCGGGATAACAACGGAAAAGCGTGTTTATAATTTTGCAAAGTCACAATTGGGGCGAATACAATAG
>NW_020189786.1:841780-841930 GCF_900000015.1 Plasmopara halstedii
TTGAGTAGCTATGAAATTAAGTCAGATGCAGCGCGTGCAATTTGTCACGTACTATCCCATCATTGGTTCGGAAGATTAGTGACAATGGCATGGTGGACTGGATTATGGCTTAATGAAGGATTCGCACAGTTTGATGCAGCGCATCATATC
>NW_020189786.1:841940-842742 GCF_900000015.1 Plasmopara halstedii
CTAACGTGCCATCCCTGCGTTGTGCTTTGCACGGAAAAAAGGCGTCAATGACGTTGCACTGTTCTTTGGGCACGGACCATGAGCGTATTATGCAGTATTTGGTTTCTGTAACCAGGTCGATCTCATGACGCACACCTCGGTCGGAGGTAGGACCGAAGGCGGGTCTTTGAAGTCGACGTCTTGAAATTCCTTTATCAGAGGATAGCACGAATCCAAGGGATTCCGTAGGATCGACGATCCACTTGGTGCGTTCAGCACTCTCTTGGTGTCCTCCAAGACAGCTTCATCCTGAAGCGATGACGAGTTTACCTCCTCGTCCGGTCGTACAATTACCACTTCGGCCAAATCGCCTGCCTTCAAGGCACTGCCGAACTCTTAAAGGGACATCTCGTCCAGCTCGAGAAGAGCATCTACTGCAGGCATAACCTCGAGGTGGAAGTCGCCATCTCCTCCCCCGTCATACCGTTGACGAGGGTGTATAACTGTTCCCCATCGTCTACGGTAGAAACACCCTGATCAGGGTCGACGCCCGGCAACTTGCAGCCAGCATACGGCATCGCCGTCGCCTCTGTACATAGGTTCTATGTCTAGGGTGAACACGCACTCCGCGTCGTCCGGTGTCACCCTCACTTTCCGCTCTTCTGGAGCTCCGATGTTATCTTTATCATCCGACGAAAAGCTGCTAACTCCGCAGTCTTCGTCCAGTGGATAACGTGCCACTCCACGCGCATATGAAGGGCCAATCCCAAGATGCATCGGACTCTGTCCGACCACGCCATCAATGGCATGCAGCGACTGCTTC
>NW_020189786.1:842752-843277 GCF_900000015.1 Plasmopara halstedii
AAAAATACCCCAAATTGCGCGAAACTTCCATCCAGCACAAAGAAACTGTTTCAACAATGTAAATACTGGTAAATTCCTATGCAACTGGAAGAGTCAAGACGCCAGCGCGAGCGAATATAAAGACTGAGTTAAACATGCTAATGGGGTCAGGAATGCCTAGAGTCTGATCTTTTACAGGAACTTCTAAACGCTTCCGTAAGGCAGGAGAACAGTTGACCAGATATATCAGTTTGGTTTAGGTTCAGCTTCATCCATCCCTTAGCTCCTGTAGGCACTTGTATCAGATTATTTATCTCGTCATTCGCAGCAAATGGTGTCATTGGAGGGGTTGATTTTGTCAAGCTGCGGTTTTTGCGTCTCAAAGTTTAATACGATTGATCGTACTAGGATCATCCGATGTGCAGAAAGTCAGAGAAATATCCCTTAAGGAGTTGTCATCGACATTTAGGCTTGAATCCGTCAAGAATCGTTCCCACTGGAGAATACAGTGGCCGTCTGCATCTTGCTTTACAGTCACTAGAGGAA
>NW_020189786.1:843287-843352 GCF_900000015.1 Plasmopara halstedii
CATGTGGAGCAACAATAGGCTAAACAAACAGTTCACTGCGTTGCTGCATTCGATCGGGTCCTCTA
>NW_020189786.1:849497-849904 GCF_900000015.1 Plasmopara halstedii
TATTGGAATTGAAGCAGTCCTAGAGGGTTGTAAATGCCGTTCAAGCTGGATACTAACAAATCTACTACACATAATGTCATGAACAAGTCCGCCAACGTTCAGACACTTCTTTTGGCCTGCTTAATATCTAGTGAAATGGAGTACTAAACCGTATCATAGTCCACACACAGTCCACTATTATCATCAGGGACAACAAGATATAGCACATGTAAATGTGTATGATGTTTGGTGGTGATCGCTCCGTGAATTCAAACAGCTCGTTCCTTTAGCCACATGGCCAGAGATTCACGGTAGCGACAGCAAACAGCGCTTTTGAGCGCATACCCTCGAGCGCTTCTTCGAGGCGACCCTTGTATCTCAACGTATTATTGCCCACCATAAAAGCCTCGACCTCTACAGCCATTGAT
>NW_020189786.1:849914-850073 GCF_900000015.1 Plasmopara halstedii
AAATATCTGTGATGGTCCGAAACTTGAGCTGAATGATAAAAAAGTGAAGCTCGTCTTCTAGGATGTCAAATGAATCGAGGCAAACTTGCTTTTCTTCTCGCATTTTGTGAGCTGAAATTCTATATATTCTTCATCAAAAACGACTGTCGATGTGGCACT
>NW_020189786.1:850083-850383 GCF_900000015.1 Plasmopara halstedii
TGTTGCTGTGGACCTCAGATTCAAGTTCTTTGACTTTGATAGCGTGGAACGCTGTCTATTCTTAGACTTGGATGTAAGGTATGACATGATCCAATGAATGGCATGGTTAAAAACACCTTGAGCCATGGATTGATTGGAGGTAAAGACCTTGGATGCTACACGCACGTCTCCTGGTGGAGCTTTGGCGAGTCATGCACCCAACTCTGCTAGGAGTCAAAGCGCTGTTGGCGAGAGCACTGGAACGAGACGGTCAACGTGCAAGACATTTGAATGTCCGAGTTGGTAGTCACCAACGGTGTA
>NW_020189786.1:850393-850542 GCF_900000015.1 Plasmopara halstedii
CCCTCTCTGCACTTGGTAGCACTTGTAGTCATTCTACAACTTCGTCGTTTAGACTGATCCTCTGTGACGATGGAGGAATTCTCCTCTTTGCCCCAGGGAATGCAGGACGGGCTTAACAAGCTGATGTCCTTGCTTGGCCCTGAGGGCGT
>NW_020189786.1:850552-850731 GCF_900000015.1 Plasmopara halstedii
AGGCTTAGTAAGGTAGTCTGCGAGTTGCTCAGCCGAAGGTACGTGCTCCAGCTCGATATTACCAGCTTCAACGTGATCTCTGTGACGGGGCACACGGCACCTTGCACAGAGGAAGCTTGACTCCAAGAGTATACAAACTCTAAGTAAACGGCAGTTCACAGATCCTTGGTCAGAGGAAC
>NW_020189786.1:850821-850975 GCF_900000015.1 Plasmopara halstedii
CCAAACGTCACGATAGCCTTGATACGAGGAGCCAAAGTGTCTGGAATATATTCACCGACACCAAGCGAGGTACTAATTCCGATGGCAATATCGGTGACGCTGGCACCTTGTGAGTAGCCACCGAGCACAAACACAGTGTTCGGACACTCTTGTG
>NW_020189786.1:852879-853219 GCF_900000015.1 Plasmopara halstedii
TTCGGAATTCGTACCCTTGTCTTGCAAACTACAAAGCTTGAGCCAGTCAAACAACTTGTGCTATCAGCTACCAGCATAATAAAACAACCGATTTAAATTGATTCACTTGAACACAGCCAAGCCCTGGACTACTTGAGTCTACTAACTATTCTTTTTCTTATGTACTCTCGAGGACAAGGATTGATTACTTAGCGAGAAATACCTCTCGAGTCCTAGAGCCAATTTAGTTCATACATCATCACCAAGCTCATGAGAATGGACTCTTATTCGTTTCGTCAAGGAGTTGCTGAGATCTTCACAACACGATTATAGAAGACAACGATCCATTTCGTGAATGGCG
>NW_020189786.1:853813-854350 GCF_900000015.1 Plasmopara halstedii
AAGAATAAAGGCAGTAAAGCTCGACGACAGGCGAAAGGTTAGTACTGATCAGGCAGCTAAGGTTTAGCAAGAAAGGTATCATCATTTATTCGCATCCTGAGATTATTCATTCTTAAAATTTCTTACATGAAGCTCCAGACGGACAAGTTAGGATATACTAAAGCATTTGAAGGCTTTGCTAACTTTCATTTTAAATATTTGTCAATGGATACCAAAGAGGGGCCATAAAATCTAAATAGGTCCAACGCTTGTAAAATGGAAAGTTAAAATACTATCTTGCCTCGTTTAATTTGTTGTTACGGATCACAAAGATCCTTTTCATTGCTGGAAGAGATTATACACAGGTAAGCCAAGAATCACAAATTCTTATATTTAGCCTTCGCATGTACCGTTAGAGTTGACAAAAACTGCGGAAAGCTTTTGCTGGTGCGTTTATCGTCAATTTGATATTGACGGTGAATAGCTAACGAAAACGATAAAACTTCTTCGACCACCGAATAGCAAAATGGCATGATTAAGTGATCCTTATTTTCTTTG
>NW_020189786.1:854360-854522 GCF_900000015.1 Plasmopara halstedii
CTCGCCTGCCTTCATGGCACTGCCGAACTCTTAGGGGAGTCTTGTCCAGCTCACGAAGAGCATCTACTGCAGGCATAGCCTCGTGGCGGACGTCACCATCTTCCTCCCCCGTCATACCGTTGAGGAGGGTGTATAACTGTGCGCCATCGTCTACTGTAGGCA
>NW_020189786.1:857949-858048 GCF_900000015.1 Plasmopara halstedii
TTCTGATTGCATAAAGGATCTTCCACTGAAACGTCATGTATTGTTACTTTCGGAATGTCCCATTTCACATAACAGCTTAAAGTGTAACATACTGCCCAT
>NW_020189786.1:858058-858502 GCF_900000015.1 Plasmopara halstedii
GATTTTGTGGCTAGTATTGTGGATTTATTTCGTTAGTCAAGTAGAAAGGAACTTGAAAAAGACGTGATCTTTAGCAACAAATCAAGACAGGCACGAAAAACATGCTTTCAAGAAACCTTTTTTCAGTAATCGTTGTCCTCATTCGAGTTACGTACATTGTTGTGGACTCTTCATGTTAGTTTTGACAAAAGTATTGTATTTGAAAGTTTATCAGATATGATTTCTTTCAGTAATCAAGATCTACACTATCGACATCACCTAAAACTAGACTAAGTACAACGGTGTAAAATCAATCATACGCAACTGAACACTGTCAGTCTATCAGACTGACATTCAAACGAGAATAACAATAACAAACTTGTTTTCCGAATTATCCACGCAACGAGTAACCACCTCCCTGGACCAACGCCGCGGCTTGTGAAGCCGCTTTATCCACACTACCAT
>NW_020189786.1:858512-858649 GCF_900000015.1 Plasmopara halstedii
CGCGCCAAACAAGTGACTGTAGAAAACAATTGGAGCAGAACCAACGTGTCATATGAGCTACAAAGAAAATAAGGATCAGTTAATCATGCCATTTTGCTATTCGGTGGTCGAAGAAGTTCTATCGTTTTCGTTAGCTT
>NW_020189786.1:858659-858872 GCF_900000015.1 Plasmopara halstedii
GAAGAATAGTTAGTACACTCAAGTAGTCCGGGCTTGGATGTGATGAAGTAAATCAATTTAAATGGTTGTTTTATTATGCTGGTAGCTGATAGCCCAAGTTGTTTTACTGGTTAAGGCTTTGTAGTCTGCAGGACCAGGTTACGCATTCCAAAAGCTGATTTTGAGTTCAAATTGCACACCTCAAGTGCATATCATGTCTTCACTACCGCCTAT
>NW_020189786.1:858882-859141 GCF_900000015.1 Plasmopara halstedii
AACACCGTAGCCTTCCCATTCTCTGATCAGATGGTTCCACAATCTCTTTGTATGGGGGCATGTCCAGTAGACATGAATCAGGTGAATTCTGTCCGACCCTGAACATGTCTCATGTGGTAACGACAGGTTATTTGCTGTTCGGTTCCACAAATCACCTAGTCCGGACCTTGAGTCTCAACATGATCTCCTGAGCTGACGAGATTATCCCAGGAACAGCGAGAATTGTTGTCCACTTCAGGTTGTCTAGGTCGGCTTCAAG
>NW_020189786.1:859205-859352 GCF_900000015.1 Plasmopara halstedii
GGTATCAGATATACGAGTAAGCCTTTTTTAAACGATTTTGGTGAAGTGAATAAGTTCAAACCAAAAAGTTTGTAAGTATAAAATTATTATTGTAAAAGAATTGCATTTGCGTGAAATCAATTGCGAAGGAGATTCGTTTTAGTGCGA
>NW_020189786.1:859362-859463 GCF_900000015.1 Plasmopara halstedii
ATCCGTCGAAGAAGAGGGGGTATGCCGAGTCCATGCTGAGTAAAGGGATTGCTGGGAGATCCGCTTTGTTCGTGATCATAGCAACGATCGCCTTGAGTACT
>NW_020189786.1:859907-860179 GCF_900000015.1 Plasmopara halstedii
TCACGAGAATCAATTGGACGTACGATTGGATGCTGCTGGGTTTTGCTAAGAAGCGTAACCAGAATAGATGTGTTGTGCGCTAGAAAGCACGATTGGTGGCTAAAGGGTTTAAGCAGAAATACGGCGTGGATTTCTTCGAGACTTACTCCCCAGTGGCTAACATGATCTCAATTCGAGTTGTACTCGCAGTGTGTGCGGTACTTGGATACAAAAAGGAGCAGCTGGACGTCGACACCGCCTTTCTCAACAGTGTGCTGTCGGATCGTGTTCAC
>NW_020189786.1:860189-860615 GCF_900000015.1 Plasmopara halstedii
CAAGAATTAAAATCAAGAAAAATACCGCAGCGGAAAAAAGCAATGTAATATCTTAGTCAGGGCCGAGTAGGTATAGCCGTGTAATAAGATAATACATAGCAACTTTCAACTGAGCCAAAGGAGCGTCAGGGACATGTATGACAGTAACTTGGTCATATAATATTACCATACGCCAGCTTCGTTGCGCACGACAAACAACTTGTTTAAAAAGCATAAAGATTGCCTCAGTGCGACAGAGTAACAACTACGGTCTTAGTGCTCCCTGCCAGGATCGAACTGGCGACCTTCAGATTATGAGACTGACGCTCTACCAACTGAGCCAAAGGAGCACTTCTCAATTTGCCGGCTACTACGCAAGTCAAATCTCTAGAAGTACTCCCCAACCCCCAGCCCTCCGCTCCAGTCGTTACTTCCCTTTTCTGGATA
>NW_020189786.1:860625-888607 GCF_900000015.1 Plasmopara halstedii
TAATAGCACTGAAGAAGAGCCAAAACATTGAAGCAGCACTAATGTTCTAACGTCTGTGTCCATAGATTTATATCAGACGCAAATGATAGTCACTAATAGAGCTGCGTACGATTTATTTTGTACGGGAGATCGGAATCGGTAGATTTCTATAATGCGTCAAAAGCACGTGTGATCGTGAGGCTACGACACATTTTATCGCATGAAATGACCATTTTGAACCTTCATACCAAAGTGGATCAGACTGTCGTTGTTTTGTAATAAAACAATGCGAATCGAATCGAAAGAAACCCCCCGCTTTGTTACATGGCAAGCTTAGATCTAGACAATGGCATCCATTTCATGCTTGCGTAATAATATATAGTCCGTGAACACGATATTGCTACTACGACTTGTACGCACAAAAAGCTTTTGTCTGGCTAGTTGCTTGATACTTCAGATCGCGCAGATCTCTATTCTCCGTATCTTATTTTTCTCTTCTTAATCGTCTCCTCATGAACTTTGTTCCTCATATATCCAATAAAAGATTTCGTCGCTCCATTGCAAACGGCAAAGCACCGGTCGCTACATTCTTTTCAATATTCCCAAGTTTCGCAAGGATGTTTTTCGAACTTTTGAAAGCCCTTTGTCTCTACTTTCTCGAGAGCTGCACTATTTGCACTTAAGCCTAAAGATCTCGACGTAAGCCTTTGTTATTGCTGATGAATCTTACTTCGTCGTAGCGGCGTGTCCTCGTACATGATGATAGCGACTCTGTCGCGCACATAGCGCTCCTTTGACATATCACAACCATCACTTGGTTGTGTACTGAAAGAGTTCTTGATGCTAATATCCAGTCAAACATTACAGCACCCACTGTTGTATAGTATATTCACATACAGGGCTTCTACGTTATAAAGATATTCCACAAACTTTGTAGAGAAAAAGTTGGTGGCATACTTTGACTACCGTGTTGCCCTCCCACCGTCCGGTTTGATTGAAGGACTCGCTCGACAACTTGGATTGTACCTGCGGCACTGGTCTCTGTCGATGTCTCCTACATTCTCACTTCTCACTTTTCAGTAGGGTTTTCAAGGCCGCACGACATTATGATACGTCAGAGCTTGTCATTGATTCAGATAAACAATTTGTCCTTGTTGTGTAGAAGACAAGAGGCAAAGGCATAACGATGGAATTAAAGCACATGACACGACAAAGCAAACTGTAAGCAACACACGTCTGACGGGTCTGCGTTGTATAGTGCTTTCATTGCGCCATTGTGCCTTGTAGATGAGTTTTTAAAATGTACTTATCACCGCTGACATGTGGATAAACGTAAGTGTCTACACTAAAGGCACGCAAGCTGCAAGCTTCCACATTGTGCTGTTGCCATTCGAATATATCGAAACGAGGCTACTGAGTCGGCGGGTTTTGGATTATCACAAACAACAAGATTTGTGACCATTCAAGTGTTTCAAGAAGTTTTATCGAAGAATGTTAACAATGAGTATGTCGAGCGCACGTACTTGTTAGAAAAAACCAGTGCGACATTTGACATGATTAATGCTTCAAAACTCGAATCTAAGCGATAAAATATATGCACCTTTAATGACAGAGAATGAGACTATCGGCGTGAGTCTTGAACAAGAACATGTCTTGCAGTCTTGCTGTCGCCATTGGTCATTGTTCAAAAGCATCACCAGTATCAAAACCAGATGAATAAGTCTGAATGAAAGCTCGGTATCATATAAGTCTAATCTCAGATGTATGACAAATTGGTTTGCTTCGATCTTGAGGCCATACGGACACAATCATTGATGAAAATTAGTTTAGAGCTCATAGACGTTTCTTACACTCAGAAAATCAAGATTGCCTGGTGACCCAACTGAAGCAGCCACTCACTATAAATTTGGATTTAGCTCGCCCTATAGAACTTTCATCCATCATCTAATCTAGCTATGAGTCGTTAAGGTAATATTCATCAGAGCGAATTCGAAGGTTATAAGTCACGCTCCATCTCCAAATGTAGCTAGCCACCTTTTTACTAAATTGGGATAACGCTGGGTCTTTAGCACAACGCTTGTAGTTCACTATACTGCAATCAAGTCTCTCGTCAAGTCAAGATAAATATCATGCATTGATGACTGAAAGCGCTACATTCATAGCTCTCAATCTCATTCCTTTCTCAAGAGCTTATGAAGAATAACAGTGTTAAGAGAATAATGCGGTTTTAGTGCCAATAGCCTCGTGCAATCGTCCTCAACACGAGGTAATGAGAAATGCGTTCGGAATAGCATTGATTAAATTATGACCTGGAGTTCTTTGACACGATTGATGTTGAGATCTGTGATAAGCATACTGCAGACATCACTTTACGAATCGTAGTCCTCTTTAAACCACAGCTGCAAAGTAGTTGATTCTACGAATGGTGTGGAAGTGATGCATACCAGTAGAATGTAAGCTGATTGACTTGTGTCAGGAATGACCAGTAAAGATCTCTTAACTTGCTTCCTTCCGACTTGCTTTTAGCCACTCAATAGATGTCGATTACTCGAGTAAACAAACTTTCAACTTCTGCAGCTAGCCTTCCATTGAACTACACAAAATATGTAAGAAATACTACAAGACAACAGTTTTCGTTCAAAACAACATATTTATTCAAATGTAAAACGTTAAGTATATGCAAAGCCGCTTCCGTTCACGGCTAGTCTGAAGTTCTACGTTGCATCCACGTCGCAACGTCTATCTCCAGCGTGTTTCGTTTATCTTTTCAGGTGGCTCACATACTTGAATGTAAGGTAAATGGCAAGCTGGAGTATACCCCAAATGACAATAAGCCCAACCATAAAGTTGTACTTTCGATTGGGTCGAAAGTCGTATAGATCTTCAATGTATTGTGCCACCGTCATGTCTGTCGTCACACCATTAGTCGTCACGGCAATCACATCCTGTTTTTCACCAAATAGAACGCCCACCAAAGCCGACAATGAGTAGCTTGATGGCATCAGGTATGTAAACCACTTGTAACCCGCTTTCATCGATGGACGTGGTAAGAGATAACCCGAAAAGAGATTAAAGAGACACGATAGTGCACCAACAGCAACGTTCGCTACCTTTTCGTTTGGCATCAAAGCTGACATCCACTGTCCCACGTACGTGCATGCCGACGTGTACAAGTAAAAGATAAACATAAAGAAGAGAAAGTCACCCGCATTGTTACTCCAGCCAACGAGCCAGTACTCAATTGTGACGAACAAAGTGATCACAACAATCAAATATGGGACTTCAGCGAGCCAAAGAGACACACTATACGGTAGTGGTCCATAGTAATTTGACATGCGTTCACGATAAAAGACAGCACGTTCGGCACACGTGACTTCAAGCACAGTCATGAGATTGATGACACCAATGAAATCCATACTGTTATAGATGAGACCAATGTGCGAATTAATACGTTTCACACTGTCAGCTGATAGCTGATAGAATGTCGTGCCGAAAATGATACCAAACAATGGAAAGAGGAACATGCGCATGAAGTTATACTGTGGATTACGCCAATACGTCAATTGTTGCTTCTTGATTAGCTCCTTCATTTGATTTCCAAGACTCGTAGCAATTGGAGTATAGTTAAGCGTTGAATGACGAACAAAATCGTCAGAAACTTCAGCTAACATCAATGTGCGTTCGCGATTTGACTTGTATAGCTCACTATTCTTGTATTCAAGAGAATAGTTCTTCACATCACGACCAATACCGGCACCAATCACTTCAAGCATGTATGTAGCAGGGTTGTATTGTGGACGAATCTCCATCGTGCCAGGGATTGACGCAAAATACTCGAGCATCTTTACCGAATCAACACCAAGATCACCAAAGTATGCAGTGTAACCACCACGTTGAAGTAAAAGCAGGCCATCAAATAGCTCAAAGATCGAAATACTTGGCTGATGGATCGTGCACAGTACCGTACGACCCGTACGAGCAATCGACTGGACACCACGCATGACAATGAGCGCTGATCGTGCATCTAATCCACTTGTAGGCTCATCAAGGAACAAAATACTCGGGTTCGCTACCACTTCTACACCAATCGTCACCCGTTTCTTTTGTTCAACAGATAGACTACCCACCATTGCACCCGAAATGGATGTAAGTTCAAGAAGATCCATCGTCTCGTGTACAAGATTCAAACGTTGCTCGCTTGTAAAAGTCGGAGGGAGACGTAGATTGGCCGAGAAGACAAGCGCTTCATATATTGTCGCAGCTTCCGAGTGAATGTCCATTTGTTCACAATAAGCCGTGATCCGACTGAAATTGGCAGGATTCTTTGGCTCACCATTTACAATAATATCACCGACAATGCGACCGCCAGTCTTGCGTCCAGCAATCACGTCCATCAACGTGGTTTTACCAGCACCAGTCGCACCCATAAGAGCAACCATGCGACCAGGTTCAAAGTGTGCTGTGATACCGCAAAGCAGTTGTTTCTCTTCACCCGATGGCAATGTGACAAAGTATTCCAAGTCTTTAATACACAAATTTGAAGGGGTAAATGGAAGGCCGCCTTTGCCCGACTTCGAGCCTTCGACAGCACCAGGTGTATTCACTTCAATGTATACATTCTCTTCTTCGTCTTGAGTGTCAGTTAATGGCTTAACACTCACACCCTTGTACTTTTCGTAGCGAATAAAGTGTAATGCTAGACCATTCAATGTCGTAAACAAAAAGTAATACGCTATAAGTACAATGATACCAAACCAAATGTACTCAGTTCCTTCCTTGATCGAGAAATTGTCCAATAGTGTGCGGCTTTCAACAGGTGTGTAGCGGTCGCTAGAAAACTCGGACAACATGTTGCTTCGCAATGCCCATGATACAGGAGAGAACCAGTACATCCAAATCCAATAGTCTGGAATCAAGTCGGCGAGAATAATATTTCCCGAAAACAATAGGAAAAAACTCACCGAAATGGCTGCAAGAGCTTGACCGACTGTGATACTTGGCGACAGAGCACTTAACATTGTCATGTATGCACTAATAGCGTGTTGAAATGCCACTAATACGATGAAAAAGACAATATACTTTTCAAACGTACGGGTTAATCCACTCATAAAGTAGAAGAAAGTACCCAAGATGAACGACACGACAAGGTTTACAGGGATCTGAACCACACTCTCCGCAATCGCATACGATGTAGTACGGAAAAAATTACGCGGTCGCTGCTTGTAAAATACTTTCCGAAGTTGAAATGAAATGGTAATTTGCTGCCACGCTTGACGTTGAAATAGCGCAATACTAAAGAAAATCATGCGCAAATAAAACTCCGAACTCACGTTAAAGTAAATCATACCAAGCACAAGTCCAACAATGACAGCTTCAATCACTTTACCCCATAAAAGTGGTGGATCACGAAGCCAAATAAGTTTTTGACGATTGAGTAACAATAAAGTGCTTGGAACAAAAGCAAGTCCAAACTCGGATTTCTCCTTCGATCGCGCCAAGTTAGCCACACTTTTAGCTTTTTTGAAATCTTCAGCACTTTCAAATTGATGCTCGTTAAATCCTTTACTAATCGCTTCATGAGTCTTATGATAGATACTTGATTGACAAAAGTGTTGGTTAAAGTCTTCAGACGTCACTGGTAATTCCTTACGAGGGACAGTACCATTGGAGTATCGATGACCACGACCAGACGTGACTTCAATGAGAAAATCAGCCGGATCGACACGTGGTGGACATACGAAGCCAAGACTATTGAAATAGTCCAAAATCTCAGTACGAGGTCCATGATAGACCATATGACCTTCATTGATCATCAAAATGTCATCAAACATTTCTACAACTTCAGGTGTTGGTTGTAACAATGCGACAATCACTGATCCACCAAGCGTTTTGCACCACGTACGCATAGACTTCACAATGTCAAAAGTAGCAGCACTATCAAGACCAGTGGATATTTCATCACACAGAAATAGACTCTGACCACCAACAAGTACTTCTCCAACTGTCACACGTTTGCGTTCACCTCCACTCACACCACGTAAAAGTGCATCACCTACAACGGTATCCGCACAATTCTCAAGACCCAAAATTTGAAGAAACAATTCTGTACGTAACGCTGCAATGTCACGCATTTCTTCGGGTTGATCTTCTGGACGTCCATTGACACACATGTCAGCAAACTTGAACGTTTCACGAACTGTAAGGGTTGGAATGTGATTATCCATCTGATCAACAAGTCCAACCAGTTTGACTAAATCAATTTCATCACCACGTAGACCCGAGTAAAGAATCTCACCACCAATTTCCGTCTCTTTGTTATCTTGAAGTTTACCTGCCAGTGCTTTCAAGAACGTTGACTTCCCCGCACCGGGATTTGCTAGAATCAAAGTCATCGATCCTGGTTTGATAATTCCACTCATTGGATGCAATGCATGTTTCGTAGTCATAGGAATTTTTTCCCATGGAGTAAAGATTGAGGCTAAATGACTGCCCACAGTTCCATGTGCTCCAACTTCAGCGGGTACTTGTACAGAGAATGAAAGGTTCTCAAAACGGACTTCAGGTGTTGGTAAAAGTAAATTAATCTTGCGTGATAAATGATCGTATTTCTTGTAAAATCGTTCAAGACCACCATTCAGCATCGTTTCGAGATCATCAGCACGTAATGTACTGTATCGACTTGCCATTGTATCATGGCTATGAGAGTACGGATCCTGTAGACTGCGGAAATTAAGCGAACGGTAGACTTGAGGCACCCCCTCGCCATTATCAACTCCTTCAGGCTGTAAAAGATTAGCCGTCGTCTCGTTTTTCTTCTCTCCTGAGGCCATCCGGACTGTCGTCTTAGACAAATACGAAGCTCTTGATGTCGATTAACGAAGTAAGAACGTGGCTTTGCGTCCAAAGAGGCAATTTGAAGAGTGAAAAGTTTGGACACGAGTTTTTAACAGCACGGGCAGATTACCTGAAGCTCTCATATACCGTCCGTACATTATTCTTAAAGGGAAGACCGAATTTTCACGTCTCCACGACACAAACCAGCCGTTCGATTAAACTTAGAGAATCTGAGGTACAGCGACAGGTTGGTAGTCTTATTTCAGTATGAATGAACGAGAGATGAGACAAAGTTAAAAACGATTTTAAAACATTAGAAGAAACAAAGCTTTTGTATTAAGAAATGTAACCACTTATTTCTGAAAATAGATAGTAATGGAATTGGGCTACCACAACTTTTATCTTCGGCTGTTTTCTTGTCGTATACCAGACGGAGCAGTCGAGCAGTGTACAGGCTTGGATTGTTTCTTTCTTAACCAAAGTTCCGGCCCTTGATGTAAAATCTGAAGATTGCGGCTTCAGGTTTCTTCAAATCAATGCGTACGAAAACTTACACACAGACGTAAAGGGATAGAACGTGGTAACACATCGTAAGTTACATTCTGTCTAGTCAAATGAATAATCTGAAGGAAGATCGGATGTAGGAGAAGCTCATATTAAGCGATTTACGATACACACTATTTGGTCGTCTAGGATGAAATCCTTTTATCGGATCCTGGGCGACGGGACTTGGAGTCGGCATCTTGCATGCGAAATTTTGGACTATCCAGCATATGGTAATTAGTCACTGGCTTGATATACTATGCCATATACAAGGATATGTACACGAGAATAAATTACAACAATAGGAAGATGGTTATAGTATTGAAGGATGGCTCATCTTTTGAGAGCAAAAGCGACGGGTACCGTACCACTATAAAAATTTAAAGGTCCGTTGGCATTTTTTAACATTCAAGTGAGTCTGACCTGACATCGAAATTTATCTCGAAAATAGAATAGTTGAAAATAGGACTGAATAATTAAAGCTCAAAATCAAAACTATAGCCTATATATATTTATACAGGTGTAATCGAGATTGATATGGCGCAACTCCGAATAACTTTTTCGTGGTACTGATACCTTACCTAACGTGCCGATGTCCTTCTTCTCCTTTGGTACCCAAGTTCTGCTTACACAATTTTGTACAACGATAAGCAGACTTAAAGCTTACAGGACGATGCAAAGAATCGAGCGCGTAAAAGCGTGTAGTCTCGTTTATTATATTGGAGGAATGTGGCTGATACTATCCATAGAATCTTACAGTACTTCAAAAAGAAAGCGGTAAAGCGTGAAAGTGATATATTTACAATACAACAATAATATCAACATGTTAAGCTGCAATACGACTGTAGCTTGCTTTGAGCTCTTTTTGTCATTTCCTTGTCGTCTACATGTACATCGCGTAATATTGATCCTATACCGTATGTAGCTCGACCTTCTCTTCCACGCACAAATTGTCTGCAATGCATAGGATTGAAAATTTTGATAGAACGTGGCTAGGTGTTTTGTTTATACATCCTCTGCACACCCTACAACAAGCCATTTGTATTTTCCACGGCACCAAGTAATTGTTACGCATCATCGACACCGCCGTGGTGTCGATCTCGAATCTTGCACTTCATGTAGTTAGCGGACAATATTTCTCTTACTTTAAGAACGAGGTAAAATGTATTACTACTTTGTAAAATGTATTACTACTTTTTATACGATATGAAACAATAGGAAAGCATTTCACTGTATTAAAATTTAACTCACGGTATTATCTACGGATTTAAATTAAAGTATGGGTTTCACTGGATCAATTGGACGACGGCCAACAATCCCTCGACCAATAAGATTGTAGCTATTTTACATAGCAGCTAATACGTGGTAATAAGATAAATTAAAATGATAGTACATGGCAATTAGAAAGTCCCTTGATGAAAAACGACTGTTTTCGCGATAATTAGAGGTAACGCGTTCTCCATGTCGTTGGGCAGCGACCCCAACAGCGGCCCCACAATTTGCCTTTTTAGAATTCCATCGAGTTTCGTAATGCAATTATTGCTATATATTAAGGTTTCTTAGGCTTTTAAACTTTTCAGGCTTCCGGGTTTATAATAATTTTCTCGCTACTTGTAGAATTGTCAAGCTGATGCGAGCTTTCACATGTTCATTATATTGTTACATTGTGTTTTCTCTTCGGGATACACAGTGCTGCAAACTTCGCATGAAGGAAGCTTCGACTGTCGGATCTGCTGGGCTGACGCACGGAGGATAGGGTCACTGGGACCTCTGCGACCGAGAGCCTCTAAACTAATTAAGCATTAGAAGATACTATGTGAGAAGGTAATGTGTATGTACTATTTCAGAACATACAGAATAGTACATACACATTACGCAGCTGTGCAATTGTGCATGATACATTTTTATACAATCGTACAAAAAACACATAACACTTTCACGTGATTGTGCAGAACACAGGGATGCCTTAGTATTAATACGAAACGAGAACAATGTATCTAAGTTATGAACGGGTATATAAAACGCGTGGGCTGCGAACCTCTTATCAGGCGCTACAGACATCGCTATGATTGCGTGTAATTGACTGCATCTAGATGTAAACTGTCAATCCTAGTATATGTCAATGTTTAAACACAAGCGCAAACTATGTACTTTAGTCGTCGGGTTGATTACAAGTGCTACCAAGTACAACGAGGCAGCCATACGTCTTGTACAGGTGAATTTAGACTCAACGACTCCCTGTACACTAATACAGACGATAGGCTCGTATGATTCGCTCTGGAGTGGATCCGACATCCTCCAAAACAACTAGGTCATGATATTTTTGACTTTTGGTAGATTTATGGCGTAGACTTCGCCATGCCGAAGTTGACATCATCTCTTGAAATCAGGTCCAGGATGAGACAGGGTTTCACTACATCTCACAAGATGCCTCGACAGAAGTCACCAGTGAGGACTCACGTATCTGTAGTTGGCAGCTAAGTGCCTCCCCAAATTGATCTATGTCTTTAATCAGTCACGCGCCATGCGTAAATACACGACTCTTCTGTGTTTATTATCAAGTTTCACGGCCTTGAAATGTCCATGTTAACAACCAACAATCAATATTTAAGAGTCCCACATCTTTGTAAAAGAGCTTGCAAATCCCATGGATACATTTCATGAACATGACATTATAGAATTTAGTAGCTTCCTTGCGCTTATTGGGACTTGATGTTTCCTCGCGACGGGTTCGTCGAACGATCTTGGGGGGCTCAGTCATCTGTAGTGAAAAGTGAGGCGCTCAAGATGCAGATGTTGAGTAATTTCTTAGTATATATCTGCAAATGCCACATTATTACCCGGCAACCAAGAGATCACTCCCTATCTCTTTAGTATAAATCAGTTTTAACGTCCTGGGTAAGCCAGGAGAGTCTTTCTCTCTGGTGCTTATGCGAGCACAAAGCTTGTAATTTGCATCTAACAAAACACCTTATGATTTCATGAACGAGGTTGGATGGCATGAATGAACAGAGGTGAGACGCATCTGTTCAGTGATCCTTCATGAGGGTGAAATCTGCTTCCGTCTACAGCTCTTGAAATGACTCAAGATTATCGTGGTGATGAGAAGTTCATTGTGTCAAACTATGCTCTATAGTGTTTAGGGCGTTAGGCTGAACATATAAAACCCGGTGGGAGATCACATGGCATGACCTTTCGATGAATTAGTGTGTCTGGTATAGAAGACGGCCTGCCACCGTCGTGACGAAAAGAGCTCATAGCCTCTGGACACGCTGGGATAGTTTGCGCTCTTCATGAAGGGTGGGAAAGAGCTTTGTGTACACATAATTCGCCTGAGAAGGCGATTCGAGAGCAATATATATTGCTAGGTTCTCCTATGTTAAGAAACTATTTGCCGCAAATGTACTGCATCTTTGTGTTCATTCTCGCGCGTGGCCTCGGCTTTGAGACCGAGATCATGTTGCTTCGCCTAGGGCATGAACAATTGCCGGCCATATCAGCTTCTCGTATCCTGAGAAAAAGTTTATTATTCCTCTTTTCACAGAGCTAGACGCTTAACCTTAGCGACCTCCCGATGGGTGCCATTTGTTCGTCCCCTGATGCCCGGTTGGGGTGTACAAGAGCTGACTCACCAGCAAAACACCTGAGCTGGCGATCCAGTTCATGCTAGTGCTGAATGCTTCTGGCTTTTACTACTGGGGAGCCAAGGATAGACTCAGGCTCACAATGTTAGCCGTTTTGTTCGGGTTCGATAATCAACAAACTCGTGCTTCATCCTCTCAGGTCATACAAATTCTCACGATGTAAATACTTGGTACGCCTCGAAACAACACTGCTATGAAGCAGAAGTGCTTTTGGCGCGGGCATAAATCAACATAGCTTCTTTGCAAAAAGGAGAATGTCAGAGCTAAATAGCAAAAGTACAGTTCGGTACCAAGAACAGAGCTCGAAAGGCAGGATTGACAGTAAGACGCGGTCGAAGAATAAAAATGATATAAGTTATTAATTGTATGTCGCGGTCTCTAAAGTAAGCTTCGGCTGAGACAGCAAAGCGCGACTGATACTTGCGTGCAAATCGAGTGAGACGCTCGATAACAGCATTGAGGTGCGCGCCTGATACCAGATCTGATAGGAAGTAAGATCTACTATGTGTCAGTGTCTACTGTCATGACGGCCAGCTCTAATCGCAACTAAATGAATTTGCCTTGACTTTTTAAAGGATGAGTATTCTGATCTCAATGTATCGTACATCACAACCACGTGACCCATCGAATGCGCATTCTAGTGGAGCCGACCGAGTTCATCATGCATCTTAGATACGATTCCAATTGAAAACAGCAGCACTCAGTGCAAGTGGGACAGTAATCATCAAGGAAGTCACAAAACTAATTTGTTTGTGGCAATTGCGCGTGCTGCCTTCGGAAAGAGAAGGTCGTGTTGAAATTTAGGCAGTTTTTGAAGCCAGATACTTATAGCGATCCTTATAAAAGGAGCCATGAAACGTCAAAGTCGCTTCTAGTGTGTGAACTCAAAGCGGGTTGGGTGAATGAAATCAAGTCTCTCCACTCGGCACCGACTTTAAAAGAGCTAATGGCAAGTAACGATTTGCGCATGCTTATGTTTAATCAGTTAAGCCTATAACCCGGCGCTTAGATGATTTCCAAAGCGAATTTGTTGCTGAGCAGCACCGTCTCTTGCGCTTTGTTCAGTGTGCAATAAACTAGTTGATAGTTGTTATCTATTGCTAACGAAATTAATTGTCTTCTCATTGCGGTAAGTACTCCGATTGAGATACACTGGAAGTGGCTACTATACCACGAGGATAGCCTGACATATTGGCGGTGTTTAAGCGTTCGGAGATGCAGTATCGTGTCGATTAGAAAATACCTTCTCCTTGGTAGTAGCCCGGAGCGTATAAATTCGGAAGTGAAGCGCTTATCACACCTATGAGCTATACTCGATTGTAGTCGCCTCAATCAGATATTAATTAATATATACAACACTGCCTTTGGCGCCGATCGAAATACTGTTTGTTTCCATTATTTGAAAAGCATGGCTTTAAGGTCGATCTCACGACGACCAAGGTCAACACTGATTGACTAATGCCGCATTTTTGAAAGGTTCTCGGGAAAAGGATTGGTACGGCCGATTTCATGCGCAAACATTGTGCAAAAATTTGCTGCCTTGACATATCCCATCACTCATCCTCTCCAAAAGGGATCAAAAGATGTTGGAGTGTGACAGAGAAGGCGACTTCTAAGAGTGTGAATCAAAGCCTCATGCGTTTGGCTTATCTTCATCCGTATCGACCGTGCCAAGCTATAGGCTGCGCTTTCCTTCGAGCTGATTGGAATAGGCATAAACACAATAAGTTCTGCCATATTCATCAGCTCATTGCAGAGAGCTTTTACTATGAGTTATGCTTAGGTAAGTAAAGAGTGCATCTGCTTTATATATGAGCAATTTGTGATGTATCGATCTTGCGTCGTCGCGCATAGCAACGCTGTCGCTTCGTCCATCACAGAGAATGGTAAGACGGTCGAACTTTCTTGCCGAGTACAAGGTATTCGTCAATTTGACTTAGTGTTGTGGCGAATATGATTTCGAACAGTATCAAGCCATACGGCGTCAGCTCCATACGTAGTCTTCAAGTGCTAAATGAGCCAACCCCCGTGAGATGAAGGTAAACCGCTATTTTCTATAATTGCTTAGATGCGTGCTTAGTGTTATGTGGCTTTGAAAAAAAAGCTACGCAAGAAGATGGATATAATATATATGTATATATAATCAACTCTCACTACTAAATTATCATGGATTACTCATAATTCTTTCGCATAGCCCTGGCTACGAATGTCGCATGTTGAAATGGTTTCCAGTAACCTTAAGCAAATTGACTATAGGCAATTTGCCCAAAGTCCTGGCCAAATGCAAGATGTGCTGCTTGCTGAGAGCTTTGTGCAGCAAGGGATATGCGAGCTCAAATGCTACTGTTTGGAGGCATGTGTTGGCGCGTTTCCATCGCTGTCGCTTTTACAAGACTCGCTATGTTACAGCGCTTACCCACTTGACACTAAACGTGAGGTGTACATCATATAAAGCTCATTCAGTACAGAGTATTGTTTATAAATTAATTTAATGGACCCAATGTTACATAAGTAGATAGATTGTATTATTCAAATAGGTGCATCCGCACACGGATAGGGTGCGTTCATCCTATTGGATGATAGATGTGGAACCATACCCATATTAGCCAACTAGTAGATTATCTGGTACCAGGAAATGGCGTTCTTTTCGGCGAGAATGCAGCCATGCTCTTCAGTACACGTTTTAGTTCTTTCATGGCTTGCCGGCGGCCATCGTGTTGGATCAAATTCACTGATTCGAAGCAAACTTTCGCGTACTTTGCAAGAGACGCTCTGCACTAGACTAGACATTACCACCGCTGAGAATCCACGGACAGTCGACCAGACCGAACGTCTAAATGGCATGGTGGTGAATTTTCTTCTTCGTGCTTGAGCAGAAAGACCACGATGCTGAAACGATCTGCTTTCGTTCAATTAATTGCACTAAATAATGTTGTGCCTACTGATGAAGACAATCGAACTCAGAGCCGTAGACACATGAGCTACTAGAGTCGCTAAGCGGATTCCTACCTCGAGATCAACAGCTGCAGTAACAACTTCACGCACTGCAAACAATCACTACACAATAAAATCTACGCGAACAATGCAGACGACCACCTTTTATCACAAGCTGCGAGTCACATCAGTCACTAAGGGGACTAAGGGTCACTAACGGGACTTCCACCATGTCTTTACAGGCTATACTTAATTTTACATAAACAAGTTGGCTAGTCACCGTATTCCTATAATATCAGATGATTTTATCTCAACGAGATGGAACGCCATGCGCCAAGAGCGCGACGCTATACTGAGAGTCAGGGTGTTAAAAGTGACATGCGCACGGCAAAGATAGTAGACATATCCAGTATTTAGTGAGAACAAGAAGAAAATGTTTGGATTCGGTGAAAAGTGGACGAGCCTATCATCTATGTCCACTTGCATGTGTTAGATAGCGTCCCCATAGCCAAAGCTTACTCTGTGCAAAGTGCAAGACAAACCATTAAATCAAAAATCTTTATGTTTTTTGTCCCAAGTAAAAAAAACATGTTAATTAATCTGAAAGAAAAAATGGGGTTGTTGGCCTAGACTCGCCGGCTTGGTGTGGCTATTGGTTAGCAGTAACCCTGTACTAGATTCAATTGTATCGAAACGCACAAAAGTTTCGGAAAGAAAAACTTTCATCAGACTATTTTGCGGCATGCTACTATTTTTCAGTCGATTCGTCAGCTTTCGTTGTGGCGTGCATCACTGAAGTTGTAGTCCACCCAAGAGAGAGTCCGCGAGTCGAGGTCGCCGCAATCTTCTCCGAGCGAACATGTTTCTACACACATTTGAGCCCTCGGGAGATACAAATTAAAATATCCTCTGATCAACAATTTATCAAGAGCCTTATCCATGGATTGCTGTTAGCATTGAGTTTCTTAGATATACAGAATAAGGAAGCGCTAACGGAAATTTCCGACGAGATCACGAGGGTTGGTGACATTGGATTTTATAAGTTTACAGACGAATATACACAAAGCATTGTGTGACTGAAAGATTTCCGCCAAACGCAAGCAGACGCCATCACTCCATGTAGTACTGCGGAGTGACGAATGCAACCTCACGCCGATTCTTGACTTCTGTATCTGTCTCTGTAACGGGACACGTAAGGCGCTATTCTATACGGACGCACTACACTTCTTTGCAGTTTACCCAGATAACACATTTGCACAAACATCTACAAATTTCGTATCATGCAAAACCCGGAATTTTTAAGTATCCGTGCAGACGGGAATGACGGCACTCGTCAGAGAAAGGTACACGAGACACATGAACTGCCAGCCTCAGTCTAGTAATACCGATTGATTTATCGTAGCCCAAATCACTTGTATATATCAAACTCTTGAAACAAAAGAGCAAACGGAGTGCTTGGCTAATTTAAAATCTATCAACCCCGCTCTTGGATATAGAATCCAAGGTCATCCATTGATATTAATCAACACGGACTCAGTAACCCAGAGCCACTCTTTTAATGATGTACTTTCAGCTTTTGTCAGAATATTCTTACCGTTGACGAATCGGCTTTCCATTCAGTTCGTTTAGTGAATTGTAAAAGCCACCAATTTATAAAATTGCGACGAAGCATCGCAGATAATTTTTACAATAACCAAACGGCATAGAATGACGCAAAGCTGTTGGAATCAACGTATAGTGTGATGGATGTTGAGTATAATGTGTAACTTTGGCGCTTTTCCGTACATGTAGAACCCGTCCGATCGACTAGCCGCAATCCTATTTTTTCAACAGCAACTTAAAGTCTGACGAGAGAGAACAGAAACGTGAAGCCGAGCAAATACTTAGATATGGCAGGGATAGTTTAATGAGAACTGGTGAATCTATTGTGCATACAGTAGTATACCTGCTAGTGACTTGATCGATTTGTGTCCTGTTCGCTCAATATGATTTTGTTGCCGCTTTAATTGAGCACTAAAGTTGTGAGGTGAAGGACCCCTGACTCTTCTTTACGGACCGAGTACTCATTATTATACTTCAGCATGAAACTTTACCATGGAGTATCTAATATTCATATTTTATTTAGCTGTCAGAGGGATGATGAAGACCTTACGCCGTGAGAAGAATATGATATCCCTTTGATTGGCCACCTTTAAAGAAAGAAGTTTAATGCTTTATGCGCGCTATGTATTGGTGATACAATACGCACGCTTGGGCAAGCTTTTTTTGCGCACGTGTAAGCTGTGTCGACTAATCAAGTCATCCAAGCTCATGGCGTCACCTTTATCCAGTCTTCCAAAAGAGTGATGTAGCTGCGTGAAGGTAAAATTTCTGCTATCTGCTAAAATACGCGTCCGAAAATCCGGCATTGTGATCTTTGTGGACAGTCTGGACAATCTGGCTCATATCACCGCGGACAGCAACAGTGTAACCGGTATGAATACAGCCTAGCTGCTCTTCGACATATTTTTTCGCTAACATGGTTCATCGGCAGTCATACCGTACAAAGGTATCCATATGGTATAGTTCCCTTGTGACGGGACAGAAGAACCGGTAGGTGAGGACACGTAAAACGTGCGAACAAGCGCTGCCTTACATTTCTTGCGTCACTAGGTGTTCGCATTTTGCCGATTATATTCAGAGCAATTTCGTACAAAACTGATTTGCTTACGGATTTTTTTACTATAAATTTAGGGTTCATCACTGGAGCACAATTGTATTCAGCATAGTATGCAAACCACGGTGCACAGCGCTAAATACTTCATCATTGTTTTAACAAGTGACAAAGTGCTCCCCAACCAAATGTACGGTAGTTGAGAAGCGGTATGTGTATCTTTTGCGCTATAAAGTCAAGAAGGTATATTTACGCTTCCACTTGCTCTATGTATCTTGCGTGCAGAATCTGAGTGATCTAATTTGGTCTAACTCTTGCGTTCTCACTCACAGCGAGCTGCGTCGGTAATTGTCGTCGCTTTGTACAAGGATGCAGCTTTTGCGCCATAAATTTGTCCAGGCTCCATAATTCCATGTGAAGTCTCCGTGATTCCTCTTCTGACTTAGGAAATCGATCTGTCGCACACAATCTGCGTTTTGTTGCGTACCTCATTTTCTTTCCATCCTCCATCAATACTTAATAGTTTATTGTGTAGACTACGCACTTCATCCCTGAACGCAGTATACATACGTGCGTACTAATTTTCTGTGTTGAGTTATTTGTTTTGTTTTGTGCCAAATCCGTTGCGTTTTAGCTGACTCATAAACAAATTATCAGTAACCAAAGGCATTTTTACATACTGCTTCATCTCTCTCACAAAATTAACATGACACCCAGCATCCAATTTCTGTCACGTCCATTTGCCCGAGGCTGATACGTGCAACCCGGCTAGCCAGCGCTGCATGTGTTTCTCACAGTAACAGACATTGTTTTAAGGCTTCTCATCCACAACCCGGCAAACGTATGCGGCTCAGAGTCAGATATCCATGGATATGACCCCGGAGGATGGAGTGGTAGAGCTAAAAGTAGAGCATAGTAGCGGGCTAGCTACAGCTCATAACCAAAGAAGCTACTCAAAGGTCGAGAACCTAATTTCTAAATTGCCACTGCGACCAAAATTCTCGATGGTAAGGTCTTCCTCTAAATGAGCGACGTTTAAGGTCGAGAGCGAATCGCCTGGCATCTGTGCACCAGTGGGAAGTTTTGACTTCATATTACTGGCGTGTTCCTCACGAAGATTCTATTTCGCACCATCGTGTGAATAAAAAGATTACACAATAAGAAAAATTAACTTTCATACAGGTTTGCATCGCTCGTGCGCCGTGCTAAGCGACGATTTTATCATAATGAGGTGAATGAATACCTTTCCACTATTAAACGATAAAAGGTCGTAATTGCGTTGATGGGTGGTGTAGATTAGTGAAAGAAATGCTATTGAAATTATTCAAAGAGCTTCGAGAGACATAAACACTTCAATAAGTCAGTCGAATCTCCAAAAAACGTTAAACAAACCATCGATTTCCACTTGATGCGTAATTTTTCAATTGACGCCCATGTTGCTGAAGGCAACTGTATGATAGGTCTCAAAACGAGTCAATCGACGCTCCAGCTCCCTTCACAAGTCCTTTTTTTTGGTGTTTCAATTCACGATTAGAACCCCTTCTAGGTGAACTTTGGATTCGTATAATCCTTTGGAAAAGGATTTCTAAGACGTCGTTCCCAAAGACCCGCCTTCGGCCCTACCTCCGGACCGAGGTGTGCGTCATGAGATCGACCTTTCTCTGCTTACCTAGCATAGATAAGTTCATGACTCACCAAAGCTCCACCAGGAGACGTGCAAGTCGTATTTGCAACCCTAGACGATTTTCTACAAAGCTGCAGCTAAAATTGTCGATATTAAAGGATATAGAATCGGTCAAAATCAAATGTGGACTACTTGAAAGGGAGATGTACTAGAGGCACCAAAGAATTACACCCACCAACACTTTGAGCAACGATAACGAAGAAGATCAAATGGTAGTGTAAGCCTAACGAATTTCTCAGCAATCCAATGCACGTAATTTGCGCGTACTTATCAAAACCATTCATCCAAATGCGATGCTGCAACAACAACAAGTGAGTCTGAATCGCCAATCATCCCCCAAAATCGGCTTCAACAAGAGCGGCAGCAGCAAGCGTGCAACATCTTCACGTCCAAGCGTGGGCGCTGGGGCTTAGCACCACGAAGCTCTGCTGAGTTCAGAAGAGCTATATTTGAAGGTGAAGAGCAAACGCTTCTAGTTGAACAATCGTGGTGATCGAAGAACTTTTTTTCGCACAGTTCCTGCTTCAGCCCAGGATTGTCTGTGACGTTGTGTTAAGAGCCACCGGTACCGCTGTTGATCATGAAGCTGATAAAGACCTCGACCGACACCTTACAGCTGCCTGTGCTGGCCTGAACTTGTTGCATAGCACTTTACAATTCTGAAATAAACAGCTATTTAATACTTAAAGTAATGTGTGTCATTTTTAGATCACGCTTGACACGCACTTGCTCTAGAGAATAGAGTTGATCAGCAGTCACTCGCCGATTTTGTTCATTGCATCGCGTGAAGGGACATAACGGAATTTGACGATCCCAAAGAGATAAGGGGAAAGTGGTACGTCTTACTGAGCGTTAGAGAGGCGCGACCCAGTACGAGAAGTCGTTCCAGCTCCTTCAAGATCAAGCTGCGCTTAGATTTTAGGGGTATGTTCGTCTGATGATTTAGAATGTGGAGCTCTTCTGTGCGATTGATAAACAAACACTCGTAATAACCGCTGGTCAGCACCAGATGTCCTAAAAGAAGCTCAAAACAGTATCAGCTGCTGCTTTATCTGAGAACATCAGTATTATGCTGATTCGAAACGTGTGATAATGTGCGTTTCCGTCGCCGTCGTTGCTGCCGTAAGCCTTCTATCAAGTCTTTTTAATTTCAAGCGCGACGTCTCTTAGAAATAATGACGTATGTGCAAGGAAAGGAGAAGAAGAGTGGAATACATGTCCACTTTTTGTCATAACTAAACCATGACCCGTTAGCGAGAGCATTTTCACATTACAAAGAGCAGGCACCAATAATGTGCTGGCTAAATTAATTTTTCAATGATCTACTCTAATGCATAAGATGGCAGGTTATGTTGCAGAACCTTAATCATGCACATAGGTACACTTTTGAAGACCAAGTTGGCACAAATACATCTTGAAAGTCACCTATTTGTACAATTGAGCCAGACATACCTTGCAATTTTGCTTTTTTAGGTACAATGTGCGCCAATTTGAATGTCTTTAACACGTGGTCGGTAGCATGGCTCACTTAATGCCTTACTAAGTCCTCGTCTCAAATTGTTTCGACGCTCAGGTGTTGTGTGCATTCATACTGTTATATTGAATGTCAACCTGCTGAACCAGTGAAGCAAGCCATCGACATGACTGGTGTGATTAGTCACAATCTCTGTGCATTTCTGCAGCTGAACCAAAATCTAAATTTAAACTGACAAGCCTAGTTCAGACCAGGCAAGTATGAATTGCTAGAAGACTTTGTACCGTTGGTCAGCGCGCTAACATACTGGCAATCATTGTTTTTGCGTAATAATACTAAAATAAAAAGTTTGTGTCAATTCATCATATTGTATTAGTAGTTCTGAAATAGCAGTGTGATGGTGTCAGCGACTAATTATGAATACTAAAATATTATTCGTTTTGCATGTAAGAGCCACTATGTGCAAAAAATAATACTGCATATTAGGATGGTCATAACATTTCAATCAGACTGCATCGCTGATTTCATCAATTAAAGCTCATGTCTGGGAAGTGGCAGTTATACAGCTTTATTTATCTCCAGATCCAATGTTAGAGAAGCAGTAAATCTCTTAATGCTAGAAAATCATGTCTAATGTTATAAAAATAGCAGCTGCCCATAGCATATGCCATATAGCTATTGTAATATTCTGCCATGTTTATATTTGGGCTTTTCAAATACCAAGTGTACACTACCTTGGGTGATAGTTATGTATACATGTATACATGTGTACATATTTGTGATGTCAACAACAGTGTAAGAATAGATCAAGTGCGCAAAAAGAGAAAGAGACAAATGATTTATCCTGTGTAAGTTGACCAATGCAAAGCTAGAAATAATCTCTAACATGAAAATTTTTGCCAGGCAACCAAAATAATTAAGCTTCATCACAGGTTTTGCTGTGATGACCCACATTTTTGCAAACACCGCATCTACGAACCTGCATCTTTTGAGCCGTAGGTCAATCGGGTGATGGTGGGGGCTGTCAATCAGTCAATTGATCGTGGGCTCAAATCAAACTGGCGAAAGTTAATGAGGTTTGACTAATTTGCTCTGTAGTTTAGGGCTCCATCGCATGTCTTCCCCCAGGCATGGCGTTCCCTCGCTGTAATAGGCTAGTTGATGAGGCATTTTTTAACCCAAAAAGGGTTCATTAATTGCAAGATGTATACATGTGTGCATCTATACATAGCTATTTTTAAAGTTTATATCTGAAGTAGTATATTTGGTGCTCTTTTTAAAAAAACGTGGTCAAAATTTCAAAATGTGATATATTCCGTAAGTAAAAAATAATAAAAAAGGTTTGCCCGCTCTGATGGCAAAAGGATAGCGAGGATAAGGATCTAAATCAATATCACTCTAATATATAACATACCGACAGAATAATCTGAGATTAAATTATGCGGGAGGCCTAATGACGCAATCTTAATTCTCGATTGATCGAGATTGCTCACATACAGCATCGACAACAATAGCCTGTTTAACATTTTTTGTTTGCACTTTTTTCCGTTATTTTGTAGATTATAGCAAACTCCGCCATATTGCGATAACGGTATAAAGACGGAATCGTGACTCAGCATATTTTCTGTCAAGAAATTCAATTTATGACCATTCATCTTGGTAATTTGGGCGGCTAAACTATCATTTGTCTCTTCATATTGTAATTTCTTCATCTTATTCCATTCAACATTCCTTGTCATGCTGTGTTGACATGATTACCAAACAAGCAGATTATTCGAATAGTTTTTCTTACGCCTGAAAGCTAAAATAAGTAAAATGAATATTCAAGTTAAAAGTAATACTAATAATAGATACTGATAGAAATATCTTTTTGCCAAAATAATTAAATGAGCTAAGGTGGCTGACACCGTTCGTTACATGCGATTATGAAAATGCTGTAGCATTCCGTTATTTGCTTTTCTTTTAAACAACCACAGTGAACATTTATCAGACTGAAGGAACAGGCAGCTAGTGGTGTTTTGTCAGAGATTGCAATGAGTCTACTGCTTCCAGAGACCGAGTCTGATACACAGGCAAATGAGTTACCAGTCCTAGACGTATACCAATCTTTTAATTTTCGAAGTGTTCAGGAACCGTACAATCACTCGAGCCACGACAACACATTGGTCAGTCGATACAGCACTTTAGACACTAAAAGTCTTGAAGTAATGTTAAATGGAGGTTTAGAGCGTTTTTACAAAAAGTATAACCACTTGTCTCGGAAAATCAACTTGCATCTTCCAACACCCGAAGTGCGTTTTCAGGAATTGTCTTTTTCCGTGCAAGTACCGGCAAAAGCAGGTTTTCACAGCACGGTTGGTTCAAATTTAGCTAAGATTTTCACGCCTTGGAAACGACCACGCATGGAAACTAAACACGCACTACACGCAATGACGGGAGTTATTAAACCAGGCTCTATGACGCTAATTCTTGCAAATCCAGGTGCTGGTAAATCGTCTTTTTTGAAAGCTCTCGCAGGAAAGCTTTCAAACAATCTTAAAACGAAAGTAGGTGGTGACATTTTGTATTCGGGTTTACAGGGTGATAAAATTGACCTCACTAAGCTAGTGGGTCTTGTGGACCAGACGGATAATCACATTCCGACACTAACTGTTCGTGAGACTTTTAAATTTGCTGATTTGTGCTTAAACGGACGTCCAGCAGACCAGCATGATGAAATGCGAGACATCGCAGCACTCCGAACGGAACTATTTTTGCAAATTTTAGGTCTTGAAAGTTGTGCGGACACTGTCGTTGGAAATGCACTCTTGCGTGGTGTAAGCGGCGGGGAACGGAAACGCGTAACTGTTGGTGAAGTACTAGTGGGTGGTCAAAGTTTATTTCTGTGTGACGAGATCTCGACGGGTCTCGACAGTGCTGCTACATTTGACATTATGAAAGCCTTACGCACTTGGTGCAACACGTTGGGGGGATCTGTGGTAGTTGCGCTGTTACAGCCAACACCTGAAGTTGTCGAACAGTTTGATGATATCTTGATGATTCACGAAGGATATATGGTGTACCATGGACCTCGGGGAGATATACTCGACTACTTTAGAGATCGTGGCTTTACGTGTCCTTCGCGAGTCGACCCCGCTGACTTTTTGATTGAGGTGACGTCAGGTCGTGGTCAGCGCTATGCCAACGGTAGTCTAGAGCTTCAAAATCTTCCAACTACAGCGCAAGAATTTCATACGCTATTTCTCAACTCGAGCATTTTTAAAAAGACTATGGAACTTATCGCTAGAGGTTTTAATGAACACCAGTTCGACAGTGCTGAGGATTTTAAAAAGGCACAAAGTGTTGTTAACTTGACACGACGTAAAGATCGATCTCAGTTTGGGATGGCTTTTATACCAAGTACACTGCTGTTGCTAAATAGGCAAAAATTGATTTGGTTGCGTGATCCTCCATTGCTTTGGGGTAAAGTTATTGAAGCTGTCATCGTTGGGCTTGTGTTGGGTATGATCTACTTCGAAGTGACTCCAACTTACTATCTTCGCATGATTTTCTTTAGTATTGCGCTGTTCCAGCGTCAGGCTTGGCAACAACTTACAATTTCTTTTCAACTTCGCAAGGTCTTTTATAAACAACGACCCCGCAATTTTTTTCGCACATCATCATATGCTATTGCAGAAGCTGCCGTACAAATTCCGGTGAATTTGACAGTCTCCTTTGTTTTAGGGACGTTTTTTTACTTCATGAGCGGTTTGACGCGCTCGGTAGATAAGTATCTTGTCTTTTTTCTTGTCCTTGCGTGTTTCCAGCACGCTATCAGTGCATATATGACAATGCTTAGTGCATTTTCACCAAGTATCACTATAGGCCAAGCAGTTGCAGCAATCTCGGTGAGCTTCTTCCTCCTATTTTCTGGTAACATCATTCTGGCCGATTTGATCCCAGATTACTGGATTTGGATGTACTGGTTTAATCCGCTAGCGTGGGCACTTCGAAGTAACATGTTATCTGAATTCTCGAGTCACCGTTACACATCTGAACAAAGCAAGAAGATACTGGACAGCTTTTCTATTACTCAAAGTACTGAGTACATTTGGATTGGAATTGGTGTCCTCCTTGCCTATTACGTGCTTTTTACGACATTGAATGCAATGGCCTTGCACTTCATTCGGTACGAAAACTATTTGGGTGTCAGCGCAAAGACTTTACTAGACCATCCACCCAACGAAGATGACACGTTTGTGGAAGTCACCACACCCGAAGCTTTGAAAAATCAGAAAAGCTCAGGACTACCATTTACACCTTCGAATCTTTGTATTGTGGATCTCGAATACTACGTGACATTGCCATCGGGAGAGGAAAAACAGCTTCTACGAGGTATCACAGCGCACTTTGAACCTGGTCGAATGGTGGCACTCATGGGGTCTTCTGGGGCGGGCAAGACGACACTTATGGACGTTATTGCTGGGCGGAAGACGGGTGGTCGAATTGTTGGTGAAATCATTGTCAATGGTGAGCCAAAGAATCCGGCGAATTTTAGCCGTATCACAGCATATTGCGAACAGATGGATATTCATTCAGAGGCTGCTTCTATCTACGAAGCACTTGTATTCTCGGCAAATTTACGCTTACCACCCACTTTTACCCAAGAAGAACGTATGAATTTGGTTTTTGAGACTCTTGAATTGCTGGAATTATCGTCAATTGCAAGCGAAATGGTCGGTCATCTTTCTGTAGAGCAAAAAAAACGCGTGACAATTGGCGTTGAAGTTGTATCGAATCCAAGTATTTTATTTCTAGATGAACCAACAAGTGGATTGGACGCACGTTCGGCTCTGATAGTCATGCGTGGTGTCCAGTCTATTGCACGTCGAGGACGCACAGTCTTGTGCACGATTCATCAACCGAGTATTTCAATCTTTGAGCTTTTTGATGGTCTCTTACTACTTCAAAAGGGTGGTTATACGGCATACTTTGGTGATCTCGGGATTGATTCTGTCAAGATGTTGGAATACTTCGCGTCAATCCCAGGAACCTTTGCGATTCAGCCGCAGTATAATCCTGCAACGTATATGATGGAGGTCATTGGTGCTGGTATTGGTCGTGATGTTAAAGACTATTCGTTGGAATACAATAATAGTAAACTTGGCAAAATGAATCGAGAACGGACATTGCAACTTTGTAAAACGTCTGATACTTTTGTGCTGCACTCAACACTGAAATACGATCCAATAGCTACAAGTTTATGGAATCAATTGATACAGCTAGTGAAGAAGCAGCAACTTACATATTGGCGGAATCCTCAGTACAATTTCATGCGTATGTTTCTCTTTCCATTGTTTGCAGTCATCTTTGGGACAACATTTTATCAATTATCAGCAAATAGTGTCAAGAAAATCAACTCACATATTGGGCTTATTTACAATAGTATGGATTTTATCGGTGTTATCAATCTCATGACCGTCCTGGAGGTTACATGCGCTGAACGTGCCGTGTTCTACCGTGAACGAATGTCAAATTATTATGGGCCGCTTCCATACAGTTTGTCATTATGGTTTGCTGAAATACCGTATTTGATTGTTGTGATCATTCTGTTCGTAACTATTGAATACTTTTTGGTGGGCTGGAGTGATAATCCTAAAGATTTCTTCTTTTTCTTGTTCGTATTTTACCTATACACGTCAGCATGCACGTACGTGGGCCAATGGATGTCTGCATTGATGCCGAATGAAAAAGTTGCGAATGTTGCAGTCGGTGCTTTGTCATGCTTATTTAATTTATTCTCGGGCTTTTTGTTACCTCGAACGGCAATGAAAGTTGGGTATAAATGGTTTCAATATCTCATGCCTTCATACTACTCGCTATGTGTGTTAGCTGGCATACAATTTGGTGATAATCACGACATTATTACCGTGACAACAAATGGTATGGCAACAAATATGACGGTAGCGGCCTATGTGAAAAAGTCGTACGACTTTCAACCAGAGCACAAATATCACTTTATGGCTGGCTTACTTGTCATTTGGGTTGTGCTTCAGCTTGCTATTTATCTCACATTTAAATACGTCAGTCACCTGAAAAGATGATTAAAAGTAATAAATTGCAAATTCAGAGACGCCAATCTTATCCAAACATCGTATTGTAATACTTCAGTAAATATAATCACTTCTCATGAACTTTTCTTACAAAATGTTGCACCACTCGTTCCCGTAAACACTGGCGTTATTAAGTTTTCCGCACGTTCGGCATCTCCAACTGGTGCAGCCAGCAGGTAGTGGGTACGGCGCCGAGCATGTATTACAGAGCGCGTTGCCCTGTGCGTCGTGGCGAATATTGGAGTTGTTGGATACGTGGATGGCACCGGGTGGAGCCGGCACAGCCTGAACTATTGGACGACCGTAAGCGTCTACTTGAACGGGCTGGCCTGCAGCCATGGGGGGCGCATCTACAGTCTTCTGAGGCTTCTTCGAGTCCATTTGGAGAATTTCGGAATGAGAGAGAAGAAAATCATGATAAGAAAAATAACAATAAACTTGAAATTATTACGATATTGTAGTTTTTTATTTTTTTATTTTTTTTTTGTGTCGAGAAAAAAATCGACCTTCGATTCGATATATTAATTAATACAAGATGTAGTTGTTTTGCTGCTCTTCTTCTCTTAGCTCAGGATGACCCAGAGCAGCACTTATTCACCGCTAATGCTCTAAGACAGTTAGCTGAATCGCTTTCAGACTATCCTAAATTTTTTTTTGCAATGCCCAAACGTAAAACCGGAGTTGAAAGAGTGTTCGGAATAAATTCCGTCTGTTGTCATAATATGTGCCATACGATATTCATAGAACGTGGCCAAGATAAAGGTGCAATCAAAACATTTTATGACCTTACTTTGAGGTTGGGCCTGTTGGAAGCAGTGTAGGTAAAAAACATGATGAAATGTTGTTCAGATAAAGAATGATTTACAGTCTTATTCAGTAGATCATCATAAATTGTGAGACTTTTTAGCTGCGTTGGTGGCAGCTGCTACGAATATTTGAACGGCACGGACCATTGCAGACCTCAGCTTACGCTTTGACAGTATTGATATCATGTTGCCTGAGACCTTTTCACCTATTGAGTACTATAAAAGACATGTAAATGGGGGTAAATTGATTAGTACATCGGTTGTTGAGAAGATGTCAAAACCACAATTCATGTATGCTATAAGTTCCTTAGCTCGCTGCTGTGTGCTAGCTGTAGCCTACTGATTGTAACCTAACTCAACAAGACAAATGACCGACTACCATTACGTCTGTAATCAATATCCATAACCATGACATTGACTATAACCATTACCGTAATCCTTCTGACGTCATACACACACATTCAGCGTTGGGATATCGACATTCCCACTCGCCATAAAATTAAGTGTGCTATGTCGCTGACTTGATCTTGTTACCCTGTGTCTTGCGCAGTAATTTGAGCATGTTGGCTCCGAATGCCTTCGTCAGCATATTTGCTATTGATTCTTCATATCGATGCGGTCGATCTTCGGTAATACATGCTTAAGCAGTAAAATGGTGTCTGATGTTCACGTGCTTTGTACAAGCGCGGTAGCCTGCGCTACTCATCAAAGATTAAGGCTCTTGATTGTCTCCCATATTTGCGTGCCCCCCGCGTATTCGTGCCCCATGTCCTTGAGCACTGCGTGCGGCCAAAGTACTTCTTGCTGTATAAGCTGAAAAACATGTACTCGGCTTCTGCGGAGCTCAGTCCGACGTTCGTCTGTTATTTGAATACACAACTAGAGCATTGGCCATATTGATCAAAGCACCTGCCTGATACAGAGCGTCTATTATCAGTGTTGCTACCCTGCGAAAAAGCTTCGACAACCATTAGACGATCCTGGATGACAAGTCGACTCTAAGTACTGATTGCGAAGTTCCAATGATGTAATCCGAGGTTCTCGGGAAAACGAGACAGCTGCATCACGACATATGCGATATATGAACGAGTGCACAATGTTATGTACAGTAGACAGCCAGTTAGAGATCCATTTGGTCGTGAGTACATCTCCGAAAGTACATTCTTTGTGTAAGGTGACTACGCTGTCAACAGTTTAAGATCAGACGCACGTAGAGTTGATGTCCTTGGCGATTTTTTGGCCAAATCCCTGACCACGTCGTCAATGTAGCGTGCCTATTTAATCATTAGGCATGCTGTTGTCGTGCCGTGGCCGATCTTCAGAATATATATATATATAT
>NW_020189786.1:888617-888681 GCF_900000015.1 Plasmopara halstedii
TGATAGACTCGTCATCGCTTCTGGATGAAGCTGTCTTGGAGGACATCAAGAGAGTGTTGAACGC
>NW_020189786.1:888691-890148 GCF_900000015.1 Plasmopara halstedii
CCCAAAAAGGGAAGCTTTTCTGCGCCAAACATGAACTTGTCTGCATTGGCGTACAGTTTGTTAGTGCGCATGCACTCGAGCACCGCTCTTTGATGGGCGATGTGGTTCTCATAATCTGTCCTCCCGTGCTCCGCACGACTGTGAACGAAAATTTCGTCAAAATATGTCTGTGCATACGCCCTGTGGGACCTGAACAACTGCGTCACAAGACGACTAAATGTTGCTGGTGCATTTGACAGCCCTTGGGTCATCACCAGCCACTCCCAGGACATGCCGCTCGGAGTGCTTACCGCTGTCAGCGGAATGTCACTCACTCTCATGAGCAATTGGTAATATCCATCGACAAAATCGAGTGCACTGTACTTCGTACATCCCACCATGCTGTTCTGAAGAACATCCTTTCTACGAATTGGCGTCTGTGCCGGAATGATGGCAGCGTTGAGCTTATTCTAAGCATGAACGATACGCTACTTGCCGTTCGGCTTCCGAACACAAAACGTGGGTGTCGAATGGGGATACTTGCTCTCACGCACCATCCCTGCGGCGTGCTTCGCACGAAAAAAGGCGTCAATGACGTCGCACTGCTCCTTGGGTAGGGGCCACTGGCGTGTTACACAGTATTTAGTTTCCGGAACCAGGTCGATCTCATGACGCACACCTCGGTCCGGAGGTAGGACCGAAAGGCGGTGTTTGGAGACGACTTTTTGAAATTCCTTTACCAAAGGATAGTTCGGATCCAAGGGATTCCTTATATTCGACGATCCACTTCGTGCGTTCAGCACTCTCTTGGCGTCCTCCAAGACAGCTTTATCTGGAAGCGATGACGAGTTTATCTCCTAGTCCGGTCGTACCATGACCACTTCGGCCAAATCGCCTGCCTTCAAAACACTGCCGAACTCTTCAAAGGACATCTAGTCCAGCTCACGAGAGCATCTACTGCAGGCATAGCCTCGAGGCGGACGTCGCCATCTTCCTCCCCCGTTTCTACCGTTGACGAGGGAGTATAACTGTGCTCCCTCGTCAACGGTAGACACAACGTGGATCAGGGTCGACGCCTGGCGTCTTGCAGCCACCATACGGCGTCGCCGTCGCCCCTGTACAGAGATTCTATGTCTCGGTGAGACCAGGGAGAACACGCACTCCGCGTCGTCCGGTGTCACCCTCACTGTCCACTCCTTTGGAGCTCTGATCTTATCTACAACATCTAATGAAAAGCTGCCAACCCCGCAGTCTTCGTTCAGTGGATAAAGTGCCACTCCACGCGCATCTGAAGAGTCGTGCCCAAGATGCCTCGAACTCTGTCCGACCACGCCATCAAGGTTTTAGCGACTGCTTCGCAACGAGAGCAGTGCTCAGTGGTTTACGTGCCACTTCACGTGCATCAACGGGGCCTCGCCCACGATGCCTCGGCCCTTGGCCGACCATGTCACGCATGACATGCAGCGACTGCTTCGATA